>NC_141026.1:17148437-17303125 GCF_052040795.2 Danio rerio
AAGTAGTAAGTAAAAACATTTAGAGCTAAAAGAGAGTCAAATCTTTAAAATCAAGTCTCATTTCTTAACATTTTGTGCCCCCTAGTGGCGCACACGTCTCAAAGGCTATCTTTCCTGGAGCATTTAGAAACGACTGACTTCTACCTTTCGGTAAACACATCTGCAACATTATTTAAACTAAATATTTAAACTAAAAACAGTTTATGAAGTTCTTATACCCTATTTTAGTGTCCTAGCAAACTCCAGCACAGCTATATCTCTATACTCTACCACGCAGGGACACACAAGAAAAGATGGGCCATTTAGTCAGTAATTAAGAGCTGATTAAGCCAGATTGGTCCGGCTATTCAACAGCAAAGTCACCTTGCCCTTTCTGCCTCCTGCTCCTTATACTGTAACCTACATAATGTTATCCAAGCATGCACTGTTAACGGCAAGCACTGCGATGAATCTTATCTAACAGGAGGTGCCATACGATTTGACACTTCCAGAAGAACACTGGATTTAAACCACTACTCAGATCACTGATTGATTTGCTTTAAAGGTTATACATTCATGTGCTAACTCTGCAGAAAGTGTGTACACAAATTGATACAGTGAAAATCAGAACTATCAACCCTCCTGTACATCTTTACCCCCAATTTCTGCACTGTAATACCTAATAAGTTAAGGTAACTCAAACCATTTAAGTTCACAAACTAATTCTAATGTGTGCTGTGAACTTAATCCATTTGATTAAACGAAGCCCTTCGAGTAAAGTAAAACCCAATAAATGAAGGGAACTCAAACCAACTGAGTACTGTAAAAACTAATAAGGCAACACAAACCGTTTAAGAAAGCCAATTGCTACAAACCATTTGAGTTAAAAAACTATTCAATATGAGCACTGTGAATCTGTGAACTTCCTCCATTCAAGTTATAGTTAGGGCCAGGTGGAATCTGCAGACTTTTTTTTGCTATTTCTGCGCAGAATTTTGTTAAATATTTGCAGGTTTATGCGGAATGATTTTGGGAGTATTATAACTAAAACCTTAATATATGAACTAAATATTACCTATTTAATTTGTATTTAATGTTTACAATGCAAATCCAATTAGATCCACTGCACTGTATTTGGTAAACAAAGCAAGTCTTCTTTATATTATATCTACTAAAAGACAGAAAATATTACTTTACAAACTGTATTGTAAACAAATTATATAAACATTTTCATATTAGTCAAAAATTAAACTGAAAATAATTTAAAAACTGAGTGAACATGAAAGTACATGCAGTACAGTACAAGCATCACAGTGGCAAGAAGGTTGTTAGTTCGAGCACCGGCTGGGTCAGTTGGCATTTCTATGTGGAGTTTGCATGTTCTCCTTGTGTTGGCGTGGGTTTCCTCCGGGTGCTTTGGTTTCCCCCACAAGTCCAAAGGCATGTGCTATAGGTGAATTGGGTAAGCTAAATTGTCCGTACTGTATGTGTGTGAATGAGAGTGTGTTTGTGTTTCACAGTGATGTGTTGCGACTGGAAGGGCATCTACTGCATAAAACATATACTGGATAAGTTGGAGGTTTATTCCACTGTGGCGACCCCAGATTAATAAAGGGACTAAGCCGAAAAGAAAATGAATGAATGAATGATAACAATACGTAATATTTTATTAGATATTTTTCAATATACTAGTATTCAGCTTAAAGTGACCTTTAAAGGTTTAATTAGGCAAATTAGGGTAATTATGCAAGTCATTGTATATTATGGTGGTTTGTTCTGTAGACAACAGAAAAAGAAATGCTCGAAGGGGTATTTATTGACCTTAAAATGGTTTTGAAAAATTAAAAACTGCTTTTATTCTAGGCAAAACAAAAATAATAAACATTCTCCAGAAGAAAAAATATGATAGGAAATAATATTAAAAAAAATCCATGCCCAGTTAAATATCATTTGTGAATATTTGAAAAAGACAAAAGAAATTCACAGCAGTAATCATTTCGACTTCAACTGTATAATGTTAAAGGATTTTAGACATTGTAGAGAAACTCACCATCCTGGAAGACGCGCTCGACGTTGAGGCCATAAGTAGCACAGGTCTCGTAATATGTGCACCTCTTCAGGTCGTTGGACAGTTTTCGAGCACGAGTGTCATCAATGACACGAGGGTTAGCTGCACTGATTGCGTCTGTCAAGAGTGATGAGGAAGCAAAAACAATTAGAATTAAGCTAAAACTGGACATCATAGTAAAAGAGGAAGACAAACAGTGACAGCCTTCATCATAATTGTATCTCAATCAAAACCAATGGAAATAAGGCAATAATGGTAACTACTTATTTAAAATGAGCTGAAACAATACAAATCTTGCATTTGTTTTGAGAAAACTTAAATGATTTTTGTTCAATCCACTAAAATTTTGTAAAAAAAAAAAAGATTAATTTAAGTTAATCAATTAGTGTTGGGACAACATGAAGGAATTGTAGGGAACTTAGCATTTTTTAAAGTGTACAGTCAAAAATGATGTTTGCTGTTAGTTCAAACGACTTATTTTTAAGGAGCTGAAAGAACACAAATCTTGCTTTTGTTTTGGGGCAACTTGATTTATGTTTATTCCACTTATAAATTACTTTAATCCCTCCTCCATGTTGCCCCATCGCAAATCTATAGGGTGGAACACAGCTATTTTCACAGTGCAAGATACAGATTAAATCCATTGATTTGAGTTTGGCTCCCCCTAGTGTTTATATACTGAAAACACAAGTAGTGTGAATGTTTTTTTTTTTTTTTTTTTTTCTGCTTTGGTTACAGTTTAAAGTTTGTAACCTTAAAAAGCTAGGGGTCAGTAAGACTTATATTTAAATATAATAATAATAATGTTTTTGATATTTTAAATGTATGTTTATTTCAATACATTGAAGTATCAAAAATGTTATTCACTGTACTAGCTGCTGGAAATTGAGAGTTGCTTTTACAGGAATTGCATATTACAAATAGTACATCTTAACATCAACAAAAGTTATTTTACTCTTTATTAATATTTTTCATGCCAGAATTTAATCAGTATATTGGTAAGAATCGAGGCACCTTAAAAAACAATTCAACAAATGTCAGAATGTTTGAAGAGAGAGAGAGAGAGAGAGAGAGAGAGAGAGAGAGAGAGAGAGAGAGAGAGAGAGAGAGAGAGAGAGAGAGAGAGAGAGAGAGAGAATTTTGAATTTATTCCCATATTAGCTTCTCTGGTTATATCATGGTAAATCCAGATCATATTTACAACGTTTTGTAAATATCCCTTTTCTATAATAACAATAAAAAGACATCAACAGAAATAAATAATACATAAGATACACATCTAAAACATTTTTTTGTTTACTTTTGATAAAAATTGTATCCTTTGTCAATGATTGACATGTAAAAATATTTCTTTTAAAATCTCTCTAGTTTAAAATAATTGTTTGATTAAACATTAAAAATAGGGCATTCCAAAAGTGTATGTCTCTCAAACGCTTGAAACATAGGGTAACATCTGTAACATAGGGCCCCTCAATAACTCTTGCCAGACACACTCTATGTTATGCATTAAGAACAACTTTATGCTTAAAAAGAGATTATAAGCAATAAAATATTAATACTAATAGTTAATAATATGAACTCCTTAAATATAATTTAAGCAAATCATGTCTAGCATTCAAACTGTTTTCTTATAATTATATTGCCAAACCACTAGAAAATATGACCTTGGAATTTTTAATGAGAGTTGCTGTCATGTGATATAGTACATACTTAGGGTTTGCTCTCTCTATACTCACCCTGAGTTCCCACGAGCACCAGGGGCACCTCTGCGGTGTTGCGGTAGTTGGCCATGCGACTGTAGTAGTGGTAGACCGTCTGAAAGCTGATCTCATCTTCCAGACTGAACACAAAAATGACCGCATCCACCCACAGCGCAAACTGTGAAACAACAATTGAGAGAGTGGGAAGCGTTTACAAAGTGTGAGAGAAACATTTTTTACATTTAAAAAAAAAATGCTTTTTTATGGAAAAAAAAAGTTGTAGTTGATTTTCATTAGAATTCATAGACTGAGTTTCATTTCATCCGCTACGATGTGATTTTATGTATCTGAAATTTTGCAATAGCAAGGACTGATAGGATTTTAAAGACCTGGATTAAAACAAAGGTTATTTAACTCTCCTTAACCCTGCCATAATGGATTTAATTTATACTGTAACTGTCCTAAAAAGAAGTGTTAGAGTGAAGCACAAAATACATTTATACATTATTATTTATACATATTATGTATACTGTTTCCCCCACCAACCTTAATCTATATTGATTGATTTATTTTATGTTGTAAGATCTTGTAAATAATACTTTATTGCTTTTTGACTTCCTTTGTGACTTTCCTTTATTTCATAAGTGAAATAAATACACTTATTTTTGCAGTATTTTGGCTGTTGTGTTGATATTTTGCCACCAACTCACCACAAAATATTATCACCTTAAATGTTACCTTTTAAACCCTAGAGACAAAACTTAAAAGTCGTAACAATTATAAATACCAGTAACTTTCTATAATTAGAAAAATATATAATTAATTGAATCTGGGAGCTTTTACTCTTTTTAAAAGTTTACCAAATATAAATATAATATAATAACATTTTTTATGTTTTTTTATTTATTTATTTATTTATTTGTCATTGCTGTTTTTGGACAAAATATTAAAAAATACTGTCTTCCCTAAAAAAAACACATTTCATACTTAGATTTATATATACGGAGAGACAAGTCATAGTTCAGCCAAAACGTGTAAATGGGCTGTTAATTCACTCAAGCTGAGACTATCAAAGATTTAGGCAATTACTTATTTATCAAAAGAATAAGATTTTTAGCTAAACAAACATCTGTGGTTATTGGTGATTCATAGAATTTAAGTTAACACCTACTTGCACTTTTATACTTAAACATTTAAAAGCAAAACTAAAAAATGAACACCTATGGAAAGTTGACAACCTCTGTGAAGTTGGAACCCTATAAAAATAAATAATCCTTAAATCTATGCCATTCTTGTGCTACATTTGTGGCACAAAAACAAAAGTTTGGTATCTGAGATATTAATGAATCTATTTTTTTGACTGACATCACTCTCCACCCCATGCTGCTCAAATCGCTCCAAATCAGCGCAGTTCGTTTGTGCTTGATTAGTGGATTGTGCCATTAAAACAAATGCTTTATCTATTTTCTTTCTTTAGTTATAGCCAAAATATTTCAGGAGCCATGACCTCACTTTTCACCCCAGTTCCTCTAAATCACTGTTGTCATTCATTTATGCCTGTTTGTGCCGTTAAAACAATCACTGTATCTATTTTCCTTTTTTAGAAAGAGCCTAACACTTCATTGTCTTTTTTGGTTTCTAGCTTAATAAATAATACATAAATTCAGTATCAGAATCATTTTTAAAAAACCTTATATTTATTCCTCAATGACAAGGTAGTTTTTCTATTGGGCTTGTGACAAAATGAATGATTTAGGACTTGACTCAGTTTTGCAATTTATTTAATTGTTTTTTTTAATATGCAAAATAATAGTTGGCTACTCAAATGTAAGCTCACACCTTCTGAAATAAAATACTTTATTATCAGAGAGCATACATATAAGAAACTAGTTATTATACACTTAGATTAAGAGTAAGCATTACGGTCCACCCTATTTCACCAAGGCCCACTCATTTTAAAAATTCTGGCCTCGCCCCGATGTATACATTTCAGAAAATGTCTATTTATGGTTATAACTTAAATATGTATATCTAATAGAAATGTATCTTTTGACAGCATTAGTGAAGAAGTAATGATAATTCAATAAAACGTGCATATGTATGTGCTCAAATCTACTGTATATAAAAACATTTTCACAAGTTAGATTGCTGTCTGACCATTAAACACATATGATGTGACCAAGTGTAAACCCCACAATGTTTTCTCTTTCTCTCTCAAAGTGCTGCTAATTGCTGGTTTTCCTTTAGGGCTGTGTGATTTGGAGGAAAATACCTAATTGTGATTTTTTTGACAAATATTGCGATTGCAATTTGATTTACAATTACATTTAAACTGGTTTTAATTTATTTCAAGCTTCAGCTCAGTAAGCTGTAAGCCGTGGCAACAATTCTGCGACAGCTCTTAAAATATGCCTGTTTTTGTTCGGTGTCTGTGACTTAAAAATATTCCCATTTAACAAATGCTGTTTTTCTTTGATATTATTTCATCTATTAATGCTTCTGAAGCAGCAGACGCCATCGTCCTACTTTTCAGCACTTTCCTGTTTGTTTTTTATAGAGTGAAGGAACTATGACGTCAATTTGTATGCAAAAACCCGGAAACGAGTTAGCATTTTAGCAGTTTCGGTTCCCTCGTCCTAAAGTGAATGGGTTTTTTTGAATGGGATTTCAGTAAAATCGCTTAAATAAGGTTCATGGCTAACACAAACTCAAGATACTTACACGTTTTGTTCTACGACATAAAACACATCAGTTACATCAGACTCTTGAATTTTTAAATCGGTTATGCTTCTTTAAAAAGAAGGTTGCTAAATGGGACTACAGATGGTGTCGGAGACATTATACGTCATCGAGCTGATCTGGTCTGGAGCGCAGCTTGCTTGTGTTGGGCATTTGGATTTGTCTGTTATTTAGGTATTTTCATGAATAGTATTTTATAGTTTGAAGTGTTTTTCTAGATTGTGTGTAGATAATTCCTTCACTTGTAAAGGCTGTCGAGACAGAATAATTTGTTGATCATTTATTTTTATTAAACGATATTATGAGGATACTGCTTACTAGTGCAGCCTGTCTCTTTTTTGCTCTCGGTAATGCAAACGTGTCAATAAATGTGTAAAAATATATGCATGTTAACTGTCATTTTAATGTGATCAAGTGATTTTTTGTCTTTTTTTCTTCATCTGAACACATTTAACTCTGTCATAACTGCAATATTTACACTCCTCCATAAAATGTATAGCAGATGTGACTGTATGGGCTGCTTTTCGCTGTACTTTGTGACATAAAAACGAAAACTGAATGTTGTTCTGTGTCCATGATGGAACTTGCTGGCATTTAAAAGACATGTTCCTCACGTCTCATTTGTGTATAAGATAATATAATAAACAGAGAGATTTACTCTTTGTTATGAAACATATTTTTAAAAATAAGCTTGAAAAGTTGTCGTTAGCAAGGTGGTGCTGACGTCACAGGTGAGCGCCCCGATGCCACTGTCGTCTGTTTATAGCCTAATGTTAGCTTTTCAATTCTTGTATTTGCATTTAAGATCAAAAAGTGTTTAAAGTTGTATTTTCGTGTGAGGATTATCCGGCTGGACAAAACATGTAAGTGTGATGAACAGTGTTTGAACACAGCTTATTATTCGCAATCTTCAAAAAGCCTATGGGAAAATCCTATAGGTATTTTATCGAGGTAACTAGTTTTATGCTAGCAGCCTATTCGCCTACAAGGTGACGTCATAGTTCCTCCACTCTATTGTGGGCATAGTTCAGTAGTGCAATTCTGATTTGGCAGAATGAAAGTGTGCTCACTCAATTGGTTAGTTATAAAGCCCAGGTCAGATCACACGATTTCGGCCTGATTTCTTTGATGTAGGGTGTCATGTGAAGTCGTGAATCACAAATGTATGTCTTGAAACAAGATTCAATCGTTTCTTCTGGTGTAATGTGGCATAGTTGACAACAACTGATACTCATGCCTGCAATGCCTCACAACACCATCGCAGAAAGTCTAGGCTGTTTAATTTTCTGAAGCATAGCGAACTGGTTTTGAAGCACTTCACCTCAGATATTATTCGTTATTATTGTTTACATACAATTGAAGACAGAATCATTAGTCACCTTCAAAAAAGTCACCTTTATCTTGGAAAACCTGAAGGAGCCTAAATTAACAATAAATGTTTGGGTGAACTCTCTTTTGGGAAACCACATTTCCATTTCAGGCAAGCATGCAAATGTGAAGCAACCAATGCTCAAGAAATCTATACAGAAAACTGGAATCCCTATTAAAAAGATGCACTGGAATGATTGTAGCCCTTAAAATGACTGAAACTAGCAGACTGAGACACCATAAAATTCACAGAGCATGAGGAAAAAGGCTACATGACACTTCCTGTTAGCATTTTTAGGAATCATTTGGTCTAAATAAATGGCATCAGCCTTGTGCAAACCCTATTACATCACAGCTCCCTGTAAAACAAATCTAAAATATAGTTTTAAACAAAAAAATGTTCTGGATATGACAAAGCATTATTAATCAGAGCACCATCCTCTAGTGTAATGAAGCCCTATGCATTTTGGGCTGTACTTCCTACCTGAGCCTCCGGAGGTCCCCCTTCATCCCTGATTAGGAGGAGGTAACTTTGTCCGTCCACCACAATCTCCTTTTTAAAACGGCCTCCTGTCCAATAAAAGAGGTCAATTAGTCTGATGTCGAAAGAGTCTGATGATGGAAAACATTCACTGCTATACTACTAAGACATTGATGAATTGATGGACTGTTGATTGACATGAAAATGAAGAAGGGCATATATGTTATCATTTTGTTATTTGCTATAATTTTCTTTTATCAGGACAATTTGTGCTACAAATCAGTGTTCAGAATCATTTAATACAAGTTAAATTAAGTACTCTAACTCTGTTCACTAGTTCAGAATTTATTAAAGGGGTGGTCCACTACGATATCATATTTTAAACTTTAGTTGATGTGTAATGTAGCTGTGTAAATATAAACAACATCTCTCAATGCGCTTAAAAGTTCAATTTAAAAAACGAAGACAATGGCTTTTACAAAGTTAGCTTAGCAAAGAAAAACTAGACTGAAGCAGTTTCAATTTACTAGAACTTCCATGTTAAGCTGCTTTGACACAATCTACATTGTAAAAGTGCTATAGAAATAAAGATAAATTGAAGTGAATAATCCATTGGAAGCTCTGTACGCAGCTTTCAAACATGGTGAAACAAAAGCAAGACAATAGTTTTTATAAACAAGGAACACCATCTTTTTTGGTTGTTTTGTTTTTTTAAGGTCTTTCCGATGTCAAAAATGCTTGTACAAAACATACTGTTTCGGTAGCCATTATTTTGAGAAGTAAATCGCTTGTTTGGCCTTCTTGCAGACATCACATGCGTCATTAAAATAAATATGAGTGATGAGATGTCGAGATAAACGTGTCTCTTGTCCTTGACACCACAGATTTAAAAGCCAAAATCACAACTAAACAGTGATTAACGCAACAGACAAACAAAAATGTTTTAAAGCAACATAATATGAGCGTTTGCAGTTGTGGCATTTAGACTTTGAAATTAACTTTATGTTGTTGTACAGTATTTAAATGACCTTATGATCATGTAAAATATGACATGTCAAGTTTAGTTTTTGCTGTCTTGTGTATATTTGTGACTAATAATCTAAAGTATTTCCATACACTGCAAAAATATCTGTTAATAAACAGTTCCCTATATTTTGTGATGTTTCCCCCATTTATTTAAGGTTGTGAATTGCATTATAAGACCTTGATCTCTGCTCTGTCGACTTATGATGTTGACAATTCAACTTTACAGTTTAACAAAGTGACGTTTATTGATATTTTAGTAGTTTGAAATGATAATTTAGACCCTTTCTCTCACAACCTGATGCGGAGAGGCTTATCCATGCCTTTATCACATCATTTCTTGATTTCTGTAATTCACTTTTCACAGGTTTACCAACAAGTTCTCTCAGAAGATTACAGTATTTTCAAAATTCCGCTGTACGGGTTCTGACACACCACCATATTACTCCTGTACAACACTGGCTTCTTATTAAGACACGGATTGATTTTAAGATCTTGATTTTAACCTTCAAAGCAGTGCATGGGTTAGCAGCTGGTTCCATTTGTGACCTGGTGACCTTTCGCCACTCCAGCCCGCAGTCCTCGTTCAGCATCGAGACTTACTCTGTATCAGCCACGCTGAAAACTCAAGACCATTAGTGGTAGGGCTTTCTCATACTGTACAGTGCGCCTAAGCTGTGGAATGCCCTACCCATCAGCATTAGGAATGCCACTTCTCTGGACTGTTTTAAGAAACTTCCTAAACCTCATCTTTTAGCATTGTTTTTAACTTAGGATGATTATTTTTGTTAATTTATTATTCTATTTTATGGTTCATATTTGTATTGTTTTGTTGTGTTTTTTATTGTTGTGCTGTTTTTGTTATTGTTAGTATTTTGCCATGTAGCATTTTAAGCCTAAAGCCTGTTTCACACCTCAACCGTGAGTGTGTGTTTTTTTCAGCGTCCATGTTAACAGATTAGAGCTTTCGTACAGCACGCAGAAGCAGCGCATCAGCGAGAGGCTGAAGCAGCAGTGCCGCAATAGTTTCAGCACTGGGTCTATTTTTGCCTCGCTGCTCAAGCTCAATTAAGGTGACAATGCTTTGTGTAATAATGACCAAAAACACGTTGATTAACAATAACAATTAATTAAAAAAAACAAATTTGTATTACAAGGTAATACAAAATACAAAAAAATAATGCTAATTCACGCATATTTTTTCAAGCGTACACAAATTACTGCAACAAATTCCTACATAGAAAAGCGTAAATAATGTGTAAACAGAATATTTATTTTCTATTCCCCCTCAACAACTATAACCGTGACTAATTTCCCCTAAGAGGAATAATTGTGTAATTAATGTAATATAGTGACTATTTAAGTCTCTTTTAATGAATTACTTTGAAAAAGCAGCTTTGTTGTAACCGCTGCTGAACATCCCATGGGAAACATATCTCTGTATTTTAATGAGATGCCTTTATGTACGAGCACAGAGAGGCCAAGTCAAAAAAAAAAGTAGACAACCATTGGGCTAAACCTCATTAACATGAGTATTTGTCAAAATATAATATGCAGCCTGAACAAAACCCCTTGTGCTTGAAAGTGTTGCTTCATGTTTCTGCCCACAAGGTTTAATCAGTTTATTTTACCCTCATTTCACATATGCATAATGCATGTATCTTGATTTAAACTTTTTCTTTATCTACGTTTTATCGAGTCCGCTCTTTCTGACCTACTTTGTTTTTTCAAAGAATGACAAATAGGAGCTTGAGACTCAAAGAAGGCATTTGAAACCAAAGACTAATTAAATGTCATTGCTGTAATTAGTTTTTTAAACATCTAGTCTGATGACCGGAGTGGTAAAGATAATCTCGCACAAACTTGTAACCCATGCCCTGTCCGAGCTAAAAGAGCAGTGGTCAGAGATCACAGGACTCGCTCTATCTTTCGGTCATGTCAGTTTCTAGAGGGATGAATGGAGGGCGGCTCTTGGCTGGTTTGCTAAAGCATAAGAGGATCAGAGGGGATTCCTGGAGATGTTAGAGGGTCTTAACCTTATCGCAGTTCTATGTGGCTAATCAGCTTGTGAACCGAAGACCTGAAAAAGCTTCACTCTCACTTCATTGACTGAAAGGACATTCCATGGTCATCTCGGGACACGGACATCTCAGGGCCATTTTTCACCCTTCACTTCTGACCTCTGACTGCATCCCCATGATAACCAGTCAAGATGATCAGTCACATGGAGACACACTTGACGTCATTTACACTAATTTATTTAACTAACAATTTTTATAAATAATAAATATAAATAATAATTTAAAACAATTTATTGAAGAGGGCTAACATTTTAAATATTTTTGTATTGTTTTTTGCCCTGTCAACAAAGCATTTTGTATTTGATCCAAGTCTGATGTTAATTATTTTCTGGAAAAAATTAATATCTCAAATTATTTTTCTATATATAAACTTTGCAATTATAGAAAATATTTTATTAATTTAATTTGGCATTAAAATAATTATTGACAAAATATATAAAATTATACATATTTAATTATATATAAAAATATATAATTTTTTAAATAACATTGTACATCAAGTTTTGCTTAAAAATGCAAATAAGAATCTTAGGCCCTGTTTACTCTAATCCGTTTTTGTTTTAAAACATCATTTTGAAACAAAAAAAGATCCACGTCTAAACTCACATTTCACCTAGCGTTTCTGAACAGCTCTCCGTCCACACTACACTGCTGAAAACTCAAATCATGTGACCACACACACACTGGCATGTGCAACAGCATATGCATATGTCTGAGCTCCAGGCAGTCAGGAGGTGCTTTGAGCACACCTTTCCAGATGAGAGATGAGAGCAGCGAAGATCGGACAGTTCATCAAGAATCTTCCGCTGGATTTCATCTCACTATAAATGTTTAACGTGATATTCAATTATTCTTTTCTCTATCTAATGACTCTGGTCTTTTGAATCTATTACTTGTTCTCAGGTAAATATATTAATGTAACCATGTACACTTATTCTGCATATTGACTGATTGCTTGCCTATATTTCCTATTGCAGGGATGACCAAACTTGTTCCTGGAGGTCCGATGTCCAGCAGATTTTAGCTCCAACCCTAATCAAACACACCACAACAAGCTAATCAAGGTCTTCCTGGGTATACCTGAAACACCCAGGCAGGTGTGTTGAGGCAAGTTGGAGCTAAACCCTGCAGGGCACCGGACCTCCAGGAACGAGATTGGTGACCCCTCCTATATTGTATAAACATATTGTATGTTATATTTTTATATTGGCCACTATTGATTATCAAAACTGATTATCAGCCAAAGAGACAGTAATGTTATAGGCTCCGTTTTGTTATGAATTGCATACAGTGATGATGACGGTCATATAAATATGTAGCTACACGGTGCCTTAACATTTTTAGTGTCTGTTAAGTTGCTAATATCAAAATGAAAATAGGCAGTTCCATCATGTTTTTATTTTATTGTTAACACAGTGAAATAACATAGCAAGGGTGATGAGGATGACGTTTTAAAGTACACGGTTCCCTTTGAATATTGACCCGACGTGTTCTTGGAAGTATTTCCATATAAAACTTATGAAGTCTGAAGGAACAGATGAAAGACTGAACTTTGTTCACTAAATGTTGAGGAAAAAGCCACAATCAGATAGGTGAATGTCAGCAGCCACACCTTCATTTTCAGATGTATCCGTTTTCCCCTATCCACACCGACACAGCAGCAGTGTTTTAAAACCAAAACGGTCTCTTTAGCATTTTCAAAAATCTCCATTTTCAGAGCTCAAAAATACAGGTTAGTGTGGATGGAAGGCGTAACCATAGCAAAACATATGCGCTTACGTATTAGTGTAAACAGGGTCTTACAAAAGTATGAATGAGCAATAAAGTAACTGCTAAATCAACTTAGACTTGTCACAGTATCTATAAATTGTTGCTTTCTGGTTATTTGAAGGGCTTTTTACCCTCATTTGTGTTGCTTAGCATAAAAGTGTCTGTTAAATGAATGAATGTAAATATATATTTGGCAATGAAATCATCATCTCATTATTATCCATACTAAAATAATGTTTTTAAATATATAGAAAATATGTTTTTATTTTAACTACAGTAAAGCATCAACACAATTGATCGTAGCATGATCAAAAATCAGTTGCCGACTCATTTGAGACTAAACAAGTGCTTGTATAAGCTAATGTTTTCCAAAAGAAAACGGTTTCCAGTTTTAAAATGTTCTTGTGTGTGTTCTAGTTTTTATCTGTGTGAATCTATCAAATCTTTAAAGTCCTGATCCTTTATGTGAGAAATAATGAGAACACCAAAGTCCATGCGGTTCAAGAATGTCACCAAGTTTGGCTGAAAAGGATCATTGGGTGAGATGTTCGGATATGGTGGTCAGCTTGGAAGGGACATCGAGTTTTTCCACAATGACACATTTTGCCTGTTTTTTTCCATAAGGGAAGAGGAAGCAGAGCAGCATCAGGACAGCTAATCCTCAGCATATAGTCTGGACCCACTTATTTATAAGTTCGTTGAAAATAGAGATTGAGTGAGAAGTGCGCAGTGAGTAAAAGACACACACCCGTTCGTGATTTACATTCTGGGTTCTTTCTCCATGGAGTTAACCTCAAAACACTTGAGTTCAGTCTCTCAATGTGCTCATTTGAATCTTGTAAATAAAAATAAAAACATCTCTGAAACTATTCGCTACTTGCTTTTAGGATAAACTGCTGAAGTGTTAATGGACAGTGACCTGTAACTCCCGGTGCATGGTGTCTTTGTGGTTCATTGAGGAAATGAATGAAATGGAAGATGATTTAACTACAGTGGCATGAAGAGAGGAGCGAAGTGGAACCTCCTATTCTGTGGCATGATCTGTTTTAAGCTTTGTGACAAATAAAGGCCTCGGGTAATCTTACAGCGAAGTTCTTTTTCATTTTTCATCTGAAGCAAAATATAAAGTAAAATTTGATGCTTGTATATGAAAAAAACTATAAAGAAAACATCTTTTCTGAGAGTTCATATTTTGACTCGCTTTTGACCTCAACAAATCTAAACAAACCAGCAAAGACTTCAATGTCAAAGAAGCCTCAGAATAAATCTACATATTTTATATTCACATATCACAGACTGATGGTAGTTTTAAAAGTATTTAGTGACCAGGGGTCCGTTCTTCGTACCTCGCTTAAATGATCTAGAATAATTGAGCAGATCTTGGATCGTTTAATCTTGTTTACTGATCTTAAGCTAATTTTGTTCTTCAAACAATTTTGCAAATCCGATTAAAGTTTCTGGATAATTTGATCTGTTTAATTGATTGCTGTGTATGCTCATGTGTGTTGTGAAGGACAGATTTAAAAACAATGTCATAATGACTGATTAAAATTCAATATCAGCTATGTGAGCAAAATGACAAGTTTTATGGCAAATAAAACAAATGGTTAAATATGATACACTTGTGTTGTAGGCTATTTGTAGAGGCTTTGCACTTTCATTTGTAAAAAAGACAAGTATTAAATTTAGTTTCTTCAGGATAGTATTCAAGTTTCTTAATCCTGTGGAGCAAGGCATAACTGGCTATTAAATTGAATTGATTAAATGATATTTGTTAGTGTCTGCATATCCTGCACTGCATATCACCTGCATATTACAGGGTTTAAACAAGTAAAATTTAAGACCTGAGACATTTTTAAGACCATTATGAATGAAATTTTAGACTTATACAGGGCTAAATGTTAAGGATTATTTCATTTTTGTTTTTTTCGAATATCCCAGGTAGAAAAGATGTTCACTTGCCCTATCAAAAAATAAATAAAAAATGTAATACATTTAATAAAATAATAATAATTATAGTTTTGTTTGAATATTTTTTCAAATATATCCATTCACAAACCCTATAACCTTACCAAGAATATAACAAAATATAGCTGTCAAATACTTCAGTACAATAATATTATTTTTATAAGAAAAAAATAAAGGTCAGGCCAGTATCCTCAGCAGTAAATTAATGGAGAACTTATAAGCAAATGTTAGTGTAAGGAAAATAATGAAATGCTATTTTTAAATAAAAAGGTTTATTGAGATGAATTGTTGGTGATTGTATGGGTGTTAATGGCCAGATTGTGTAGCTACACATGAACAAAGAAAAAATAAATTATTTTAAAAAAAGGTTTAAGACCTACAACACAGTATTTCAGATTATGTAATACTTTTTAATACTTAAAATTTAGCTTTTGAGATTTAAGACATTAAGACTTTTAAGACCCTGCGGATACCTCGTATTAGCTCCTAATATTTAGAGTGCATGATTCAACAAAATGATAAACCTTTTTCTTCACACACGCAGAAGAAAACAAACCTCTCTAAGAATTTGCCATGTATGCAAATAAAATTGAGCAGTTAAATCATGTGTTTGTATCTAAAAGGTCCATTATGGTGTCATAAAAGTATATTTTTCTACCTGAAGTGTACATACAGTATTAGTCACTACAAAATACAAAAATGTTTGCACTGAAAAAAATAACTCCTCCATGACTATTTTTGTATCTTTATTTTGGAGTGTAAATTACATGTTTTTTTTATTGTTTTTCTGCTTTTTTAAATATGCATATTTGCAATATTGTTATTTTCCTAAATTTAATATAGTACTCTTGTAAGAAAACATTAGCATTTTGCAAATACTTTCATTATTACCTTTGCTTAATCTAATTCTTTTATATGAAATCTATTTACAATCTAATTGTTTACATGAAAAAGCCTGCTCCTGGACAGTTTTGAGCTACCATGCTATGACAACAACTCCTGGGTAAGTTTTGAAAACGCCAAACAGTCAATAATAAAATCCAGCTAACTGAATAATTCGCGTATAAGGAACAGACCCCAGACCAAAGTTTTCCAAAACATTCACTTAGGCTAAGCCATTTTAAGCTCCCAAAACACTTTAAACGAACTTTTGGCCAAATTTTTGGTAAGCTAACTATGACTTGTCACATTTATTGATACTATTATTTCTTTCCCTCAATTAAAAAACGCTTCAGATAAAAAAGAAATATCAGATTCAATTCAAATGTACATTAAATGGTGTCAAAACCATTCTCTCTTTAATGTGGTGTAAAGTTCAGGAGGGCCTTGAAGAGAAGCCATGTAGAATAGATCATTCTCTATTTTAGGATCTTAGCGACAAAATTTATCTTAACAAAGAATATTTACTGTACATAAGCCACAGCGATGGAGATTTCACTTGCTCAACTCGCTTGTACTATGACAGACCTTCCCCAAAAAGAAAATGACTGTGACATTGAAAAAGAGCAAATAGTTACCTGCGTCCACGTCAGCTAGTTAAAGAAGCAGCCGAGGAAAGAGAGAATAAACAAAACTCAAATCATAAAGCAGCCAAGCTAAACATGCACAGTCATAGTTAAGAAATGAAATACAGCAGGACAAAGAAAGATTTAAAGAGAGAGAGAGAGATAAAAGCATATCTTTCAATCATTTTTCACAATCTTATCAAACGCCATGGATCTTTTCTGCCTGTGTGTCAGAAGTATGTATGTATGAGTGTATCTGAACAGACAGATCAAACACAGTTTGACCCTGAGGGCACGGTCAGGTCAGTACAGATGATTTACAGCACTAAAAAATAGCACATACTATCACATACGCTCTTGTAATTTAGACCAGCTTAGTATGGAGGTCAATAATGTAACAAACAGTATGGCCAAATCTTTAAGAATGGTATTTTCATCAAAAACACTCCATGTCCAGTGTAATTAAAGAATTATAGAAATTAATTACAGAAGTAATTATATGCAAGTATCAAGTCAATCATAATACAATGCAAAAATGTGTATTTACACAATAAGAACATTAAATGACAAATGATTAATTTCAGTGTGAGTACTTATTAAACCAACTTAATATAAAGTGAGACCAAAACAAAATAGTAAAATCAAAATTGTGATTTGAGACAAAATTTGCATCGTGAGTTCAATGAATCATTACATCCCTATAGTCCTAAAGAGCTGCGTAACAAGTTCGTCCAGTTTCTTAAAATATATAATAAGACTATTTTGCTGGAAATGTTAGTGGTTAGTTTATGTTTTGCACTAAAAAAAGTTGAAACTTGTAGTATTTATAACAGCGGTCATCAAACTTGCTCTTGGACAGCCTGATTTTAGCTCCAGCCCTAATCAAACACATTTAAACAAGCTAATCAAGGTCTTACTATGTATACTTGAAACATCCAGGCAGGTGTGTTGAAGCAAGTTGGAGCTAAACCCTGCAGGGACACCGGCTCTCCAGGACCAAGATTGGTGACCTTTGATTTATTGTTGACTGGTGAAGATATTCATGACTTGATTTCAAGTGTTTAAAGAAAAAAATGATTAATGGATCCCAATTTAAAGGAAATGTGTTGTTTTTTCTTCATTACACCAAATAAAATGTTAATCCTTGTTGAAAATGAACACAAAGATGTGCCTTTATATTAAAGTAGTGCACATTTTAAACCAGGTTTTAAAAATATTACTATTTACCACTGACCCATTTAACAAAAAAAAAAAGTCATTGCAGTTATCGAGTTATCAAGATTTTGCAGTTTGCAAGGCAAAACCTCATTCAGGAAAGATTAAAAGTCCAACATTGATAACTCTTATAGCCAGAGGGGCTGGTCTGCACCAAACTGCTGATCCCAGCAGAGCTGTCTTTCTAAACAACAAAACTGTGGTGGCATGAGCAAAAACTGACTTATTTACCCATACAGGGTTCTGGGTTTTGAAATAGTAAATGCAAGGTCTTTGTAGCCACCACAAAGCCTGTAGGGATTTTTCTTTCTTCTTGCGTAAACAAACACACACAGTCGGTCTTGTGATAATATCTCCTAATGAGTTCTCTGAGAATGCATCTATTCATGTAGCATGTGTGATAGAAACAGGGGCCGGTGTAAAAAACCCTTGCGGCCGACTGCTTTCATTGCAGAGCGCGCTGTAAAAATGTGCTCCAGCTCTACTTAGTGGTTTTGAGGTCGGGGTTCACTCTACCCAAGCTAGGGAACACTATTTTTAAACCCCGAATAGCGTAACTTCAAAAAAAAAAGTAGGAAAACATTTCAAGGGCTTGGTAGTTTTACTGGAATGTAAATTTAGAAATAGAAATCACCGCTTTCTGTTGCTAAAATGTGACATCACTTTATTGGAAATCAGAGTTTATCGTATACGTCTATCATCAGATGGCGTGCTGGCCTCAAAAGTGAACGCTTTGAGCGAGTCGTTTAAGACAAACTTCAACAGTCTCTGATGTCGTTGAAGTTTCCCTTGGCCCTCTCTGCTATAATCCAGTGCGGCAAACAGGCAATTGACATTTCTGGGGCTTTTTTCTTGCAGGGCGATTTCCTGGTAGACCACTGGTATGCGACGGGTTGAGTTTTATATGGTAAAGTGCAAAGGAGAGGACGAGACGTGATTAAGGCCTGTTGGTCCGCTAACTGCCCTGTGACCTCATGCTCTCTATGGGACCCTCATGCATTGCAGTTAATAAATTTAACTTTCAGCAATCTTTAAATAAAGCCCTGATTTTTAAAGGTTTACCTACATTTTGGCCAACTCGGCTCTGTTTGAAATGCCAGCTTATAACATGGCTACATAATAACAGTCATAAAAGAAGTGAAATATTGATACAGGGAGCTTTTGAAAGCAGATCCTCGCTCGGGAAAGACAGCATATTGTGGTGGTCTGGCGGCGTGCCTTGAATGTTCTCAATTATACATGGAGAGTATGGCAGAATCTTCCAGCGCAACTGTACTCGGCTAACAAACTAACAGCAGGTGTGCAGAGAGAAAGAAAAAGAGATAATAAGAGGGAAAGCAGAAAGGAGAACGAGAAATAAAAAGTATCTTTGGGTTATGCCTTGGCTGTGTAAAAAAGAAAGGAATATTAACTGTATTAACACAAACATTTAAGACTTAAAGAGATAGTTCAGCCAAAAATGAATTTGAGAGTCCAAAAATAAAATGAATATCCGTGGCTCTTAATGATACTTTGATCCTTATGAAGCAAAACAATTTGTCTGTAATAAAACTGATCATCATTTACAAAATGATTATCATTAATCTACAGCTTTAGCATTCAGAGCTTTTTGTTGTATATGGCATTTTTATACCAGGTCACTTAATGCTTTTTCTCAAATTCTACAGCTGTCTGACTTGTGAAAATGGTTCCATTTACATTTGGCCATATAAATGTTTCTCCATTAAATGGATATAAATCCAATCTTGGAAGGGCATAGCAGCATAAAACATGCCAGAGTAATTGGTGGTTCATTCCGCTGTGGTGACCACTGATAAATCAGGGACTAAGCTGAAGGATAGTGAGTAAGTGAAATCCAATCTTCAAATCCCACACTATATGCAAATTTAACTAGGTTACATTGACAAAGCATTTTATTTAATAACTTTAGAGAAACGTAACCTGCAATCTTTTTTGCATTGGAAATAATTCCAATAATCCCAAATGGTCATTTGTGGCATTGCAGTTGTGCGTTACAAATAAGTGCTGTTATATCTTACTATGTCTAGCAACTGTGGTTCTCAACCAATTTATGCATGGGAGTGAAGCAACGCAACTCACACGGGTAGGTCAGGTGATCATGCAAAATGGTGGATGTAGTATGTCCGAATTCCATTCATACTGCTCACATTGATACTGTAGAGAACATACTTTTCGAATAGCTGAGTAGTACATTTAAATTCTACTGCAGTGCCCACTGAGTAGTAGACGATTTCGGACGCAGCCCAAGTCTCCTTAACCAAACACACCTGATTCAGATCATCAGCTCATTAGCAGAGATTAGAAGACCTGAAAAAGTTGGAACAGACAAAGCAAAACGTGCAGTGCTGGTGGTCCTCCAGCAATATTGTTGAGAACCACTGTCCTAGAGCATTTAGAAGGTCTAATGCGTTTAGACCGGTCCAGTTTCATCAGGATTGAGTCTTAAGCCTGGTTTATACTTCTGCGTCAAGTGATCGGCGCACTCCCTCTGGAAGTAATGTTCTACTTAAGAAAAAAAATTATCTATATCTTGGATGGCCATACATAAGCAACAAATGTTCATTTTTAGCTGAACTATGTAAAAAACAGAAGGACACATGTCCGCTATTGTAAACAGTGTTTGGAAAGTATCAAAGTGAAAGTAAAAAAAGTCTTTACAATATTACTAGTGAGACAAAAAAGCATTTGAATAATCCCCGTATTTAAACACCTACCTTCAGGACTCTCTTCCTGTACATATGTCCCTGTCAGATACCTGTGCACCAGCGCAGACTTCCCACTGGCCAAGTTACCCACAATGCCCTGCGTACACACACACATCGAAATTTTAGGTGACAGCATCACATTTTAATAGGAGTGTGAGGAGACTCTTATTTCTCAAGACAATACGAGACATGAGATTGGGTTTGCGAGAACGAGACGAGATTTGTATACTATTTTTTGGAACTCTCAATGATGAAACATATAAGTGGAATCAAATCACAAAATACTAAACTATTTAGGTGCTTTTTTTTAAATAAACTTGTAATGAACATTGTTTTACTTCTATTTTAATGAATTCTATGTTGTAAAGGGCATGCAAACACTGCTAAATATTTTGCAACGACCATGGCTCATTATTATATGTATATATTATTACAGTGTAATGTCTCAGCTGTGCATTTAAAAATGGCGCTTCCTTTGTTTTCATTCTCCTGGTTTGTATATGTGCTAGTGACATATTTCTCTGTAAACCAATAGCTTTTATTGTGCGTCTTGCTCCGCATTTTGGTATCCTTTTGTTATAATAGGCACCCTTCCGAAAGGCTACCTAAAAAGTGGTACAGAATGATTTGCTTTTGACAGTGGAAATGGCCATAAAAGTGTAGCGTGCCGTACCACTCAATGGAAACGGGCCATTAATGTGTGATTCAAATCCAATCCTGCCTCCAATCTTCAATGCTAAATTCACCCTCACGCCCCGTCATAACATCACAACTAACGAGACAACTTTTTACCTTCATATGAAATCTCATCGTGATTTAGTCTCACAAGATCTCGTAGCCCGAGATCTCGTCACACCCTTACATTTTAAACAAGCTGCAATGTTATTTTGAGTCATTTACTGATGGAAGTGTTGTCCTCTTAATAACAGAATGAATATTTTTCAGATAAAAAAAGAATATTTTTAAGTGCACACACACATGCACACTACTGTAAGTAGTGCAATTTTTAATATGAAACTATTTAACTTGTTTTTCAAAAACAGCATTGAAGTTTCTTCATCTTTTGAACGTCATATTTTGCAATGACATTTTTTGACAATATCATATAACATGATAAAGAAACCAGCGACTATCATGCCATGAAATTTGAATAGCGTCACTTATTAATGCACATAAAATAATTTGAGATAAGAAAGAAATTACAATATGATAAGAATTTAAGACTTTGTACATGTGTCTGTTTTTTGACATTTTAGTATCAAAAGAGTGTAAGAGTTAATGTTCTATGAATATCCAATGAACTTTCCAGCAGGACAAAAAAAAAAAACTTAATGTTAACCAGCCAATTTTTTAAAATAACATGACAATATATCCATTTTGTGGTAAAGTGATACATTTATGACATCAATATAAGCAATACATATTTGCAAATCACATTTTGATTTGAAAAAAATGTCACTATTAACTGGACTCACCACTTTGAGCTCTGGTACTGAGCGACTGAGCGTCCACTCCTGACTGTTGACAAAGGCATCTACAACAGAGAAAAAGAGACATCATCATAAATATGGTCATGCTCTTCAGGTCAAACTTATTTACAGAACAGTTCTAAATGAGCGACTCATTGATCCAGAGGAAATGAACACAGCCGAAAGGGAACAAAATCATTTCCATTCACACTCCTCAAATATTAACACATTACTCCATAACTACACTACAGCATAAGACATGTTTGTGTTAATTTGAGGTTTTTTCAGCAGAGCCATAGACCAAATACGTGTTAATTAGAGCCCGCACGGCCCCCACACTCAGCCACATAGCACGCTTCACATTACAACAGAACAACAGTGGCTGCAGGTGCTCTGTGGGCTCATATGCCAGCAAATAAGCCTGCAAATCCATAACTCTAGAAGTGTTATATAGATGACAGTCAGGTCATGCTCTTATCAAAGAAAATGTCAGAGGTAAACAATGGTTAATTTGGTATACTGGATTCTCAGGCTGTGTTCCAAAGTCCTTGCTACTACTGTAGCTTTAATAGTAGAGCATGTTGCCATCAAGGGCAAAGCCATGGGTTAAATTCCCAGGGATTTATTGAACTATTAAAATGTAATTATTTAGAATAAGCCCCATTGCTGACTACTGTGTGCATTCACATCTGTCTTCTGGAAAACACTACACTGTGAATAAAATGTAAAACACAAAGCATTATAAACTTGCAACTTTGTTAAAAACTTAGTTAAATTCCTTATAGGGTAGATTCTTGAGGTTTCGATAGATGTTTTTTTTTTTTTTTTACGGGGCTACATGGCCCAATTTTTTCATTGTGAATCTCTGAGTTTAAAGTAAATATGTTGATAAGTCAACAAAAAGATTGATTAGCATAAAAATACACACAAAACACACAAATATTAAACAAAACAGTCCATTTTATAGAGGCTGTGTTAAAATGCAGGGGTTGACAAAAGTATAGACTTCGCTACAAACTAATATTGATATTTAAAAACTGGCCCACTTATATTTGAGCACTGTTGAAAGCTGCTGATTGGCCAATATGTTCATGTGCTCAACAAATTTGACTATAACTGTCTCCAACACTGTTCACCGAGCGCAAATGCAAATACTTTTAAAATCCAAAAGTAATTTGCAAATAATTTAAAAGCCATGTCTATCAGCTGACTGCTCATATATCTGCTCACAGAAAGATCATCCGATAGACACAACTTTCAAATACTTCAGTATTAGCAAATGTTAGATGGAAATTACTATTTTTTATTTTAAGTATTGACTATTAAGAAATCGACCCGACTAAAAAGCTTTATATTAAATTTCACAAGAACAATTAAGTCACGTCATCTGCTTATCGGTGGCAGAAAAGCAACAGTAGACTTTTAAAGTAATTAATTATCCTTTAAAGTTCCTTGTATTATTGCCGTTTTTATTTTTATTTTAAATGTCCAAACAGCACAGAGAAGAAGAAGAAAAAAGAAAAAAAAACTATTATAGGGTAGAAGAATATCCTATCTAAAATGGCTTTATATTTAATAAAATGAAATTAAAGACTTGAACTGGTATAAAATCAATAAATATCTAAACCCATCTACCACTGCACAGCTTGTATTGAGAAACATTGAGAGTGCAAATATGATGTAATAAAACGCTGCTTAGGCAGGCGAAGAATATTTTTTGAGACACTGCATCATTTTGCTCAGTGCCTATCTCAGTGTGTGCGCACAGCAATAAAAGCACTGCTGTTCCTGCAATGCCATCATCTGCTCACTGATGTCAGATAACAACAGTCTAGAATGTCTCCAGAGACCCATACTAAACACCTGCTAATGCTAACATATATGCCCAACCCATGGGGATTGCCACCTTTGCCATTTTCTAATGAACTAAAGAAAAGAAACGCAAGCCCTTTGGGGGGCTGCTTCATATATTCCGCTGGATGACCCTCAAAAGACCACCACGTATGAGATCCCAGCACAATCTTTTAACTCCACAGAAAGCATATTTAAAAACTGAATGGGGTGTAAAAAGAGAAACATGGATTGAGTGTGTGTTTGATAATCCAATGCAAACCATATTTGTTTGGAGATAATAAACTTATTTGAAACCTTTTGATAAGCGTGCGGTGCGCAGATGGAACCAATCAACACACTGGTATGACAGCCGTCTGCGATGCTGCAACTCATTCAAAATGACAATCTGGAACATCACAGGAGACGTGATGGGAGTGACAGACCGGCGATGATCCATTACAGCCACAGACCTTGTCACTCTCGTCTCACCTCTTCAATTGAAATAGACTTGCTCCATGCTTTTTCATTATGGAAGTCGGTGGTGTGGCTGATTATAAAATTCAGCGTCGCCTCAGTAAAAACAGTAATAAAAGACACTGCAGTTACCAATATCCAGAATAATACTCTAATGCAAATTTCCATTTCAAGCCCTGACAGGATTTAAAAAATATATCTTTGCAGAATATAATTTCGAAGCTGAATAACTGATTTCTGTGTGACAGCAGCCTTTATTTCATCCAAGAAAAACTGAAGGTGTTAAACACATGGAGTCTTTGTGTGAAAAACACCCAGTCATCGCTGCTCTTCACAACCTTCAGGAGAAACCATGCAGTTCCTGCTTCTCATGAGAATGTGATATACATGTGTGGAGCTCCGTCACGGAATGATTTATTCTTAACTCTCCAAAATTACTGACAAGTTTCCAATTGTTTTTAACTTTTTTTTGCATAAAAGCATAAAAAAATAAGTAACTACATTGTGGATCAGCTACAGCTAATGATTAGCATTAGATATGTTAGATTAATCAGTCAGCGTTTACATTACTGGCCAATTACCATATTTCGCTTCAGTTTCAGGTTTCAAATCTAGCCAGCTTTCACAATGAATTAAATTGTTTGTGTGCGCATGCAGAAAATTTGAGCATGTTTAAATAAAACATACTGGGTTTGATTTTAATTTCAGCATTTGTTTTGTGCTGTGGACATCTCCTTGCCATCATGATTTTTTTAAATTACACAATTTAAATAGAGTGTTCTAAAATACTCAAATAATAACAAAAAATCCCATTAAACACCTTTTATTTAGAATTTCTTCCCATGTTCACGTGGGTTTCCTCTGGGTGCTCAAAAGACATGTGGTATAGGTGGTATAGATTTGGATAAACAAAAAATTTACAGCAGTTTATACATGTGAATGAGAGAGTGTATAAGTGTTTCCCACAACTGGGGGTTCCCTCTCAGTGCTGGGTTGTGTCTGTAAGGGCATCCACTGCATAAAACACATGCCAGAATAATTGGTGGTTCATTTCGCTGTGACAACCCCTGATATCTGCGGTAAATATAACAATAGAAAAGTTTCTATTTTTCTAGCATATTTCTGAAAAATGATGTGTACAAATGAGTAAACTGACAAATGGCCCATTTCTACAGAGCAGTATGTCTTAGTTCAATATAGCACGATATGCATGCATCTCTGCAAATCATACTGTACCACTTTTTTGCCACCCTTCGGCATGCAAAGGGTACTTTCCACAACAGTACGGAACCTAAAAGGTGAAGCTAGACTCACTGCTGAACGTTACTGGTTAATAGAACATTCTGACAAGCACATGCAATAAGCCAGAGGAACTAACAAACAGGAAGTTTTTAAATACACAGCAAAAACTTGACATCGCAATAATAATATAATAATGGTGCGCAGCAACAAACCGTGCTTAACCAAAGCTTTTCTCTTCTTGCGACAAACAGACACAAGATGCAAGAACAAAATCTGATGTATGTCCTCTATTGTTGTTTATAGGGCTGTTTACACATCCTGTATAAAACATGTGGAAAGTGCAATTCATGCCACTTTCTCTTTCTTTGCTCACATGTCTATATTTTAAATAATTACTTGGGTGCAAAAAGACTTTTTCTCAAGCAAGAATGCCATTGATCAAAACTGTCTGTAGTACACCAAGTCAAGAAGAATATCGCTGGCAGTGAAATCATAAACCTAACCAGGGTGAGTCAAACTGTACTGCATTTTACTGACCTGTACCATTCAGTGGAAATGAAGCAAAAGCCATTTCTGTTTAAATGGATACATGACAACTACTAAAAATATCTTTATGCATTCAAGCTGGTGAAGTCACTCAATATTTTGAGTAAAACAATTACGCACACACGCTGTGTTTTTCACAAAACCATGTTTTCTGCAGTTTACACAGCGATCATGACCTGTTTTTATTTGCATTTTAGGCAAGCAAACAGCTGCAATGTACAGTTGAAGTCAAAATTATTATCCATCCTGTGATTTTTTTTCAAATATTTCTCAAATGATGATTAACAGAGCAAAGAACTTTTCACAGTTTTTCCTATAATATTTTTTCTTCTGGAGAAAGTCATATTTTTTTTATTTTGGCTAGAATAAAATCAGTTTTTAATCTATTATTAGCACCCTTAGGCAATATTTTAAGGGGAACAAACCATAGGCAATGAGTAGCTTATTTACTCTAATTTGCCTATTTAACTTAGTTAAGCTTTAAGCTGAAGTAGCTTGAATGGTAGCTTGGAAACATTTTAAGTAAAATATTATGTACTGTCATCATGAAAATCAGTTATTAGAAATGAGTTACTAAAACTATTATGCTTAGAAATGTGAAATTTCTTTCCATTAAACAGAAATTGGGGTAAAAACTATACAAAAGTGCCAGTGCCTAATTTGTGAATTGCGAGGTCCTAGAACAGATCGGGGTTACGGATCCGGCATATGTTACCCGAGGATAGAAAGTTGTTGCACATGAAAGTGGAGGGGGGGTTAGGGGGTGTTGGATGACGGAGGGGTGTCATGGACGAAAGTGAAGAGCGAGGGGGGGGGGGGGGGTAGGGGGGCTGACGCAGACAAAAGTGAAGAGGGTTTGGGAGTCGTGGAACAAAGTTAAAGTGAACAGCGCATGGCAGAGGAGGGGAATTGGTAAAATGAGGTGCCGGATCAGATTACAGAGGTGCTAGATCCGGATCCGGCACGATTTAAGCCCTGAAGAGAGCTAATAATTCTGACTTCAACTGTCTATAAATGGTCAAAACACAAAAGAAGCTATCCTGAAAAAGTTCTGAAAAAAACTAATAAACACATTTTCACAAAAGTAGTAAACAGTCAAGACCAGCAGGTGGGCTAATGAAGATGTGCCCTGTGGGAAGCGTGTGTGTCTTATTTAAATGCTCTTACATATTTGTTTATGTGTATATGTAGGGTGACGGTCTCATTTCACTCGTTGATTTGAACTCGTCTTTGCAGTCAGTTTCCCATGACCTGCCTGGACCCTCCACCCCCTCTCTGTGAGCAGACCGATTACAGAAACGCACTTCCACCACCCACTCTGTGTGTCAGGCTGAACGCCAAGACATGACGGAAAAATTGAACAGACAAAAAAGGAAAATAAAAAGACATTAACAGGAAGTCAATTAGCAATAATTCTGCATTTTGTCATCAGGATCATTGTTCTGGTGTCTGTACCAGCCTGACCCACATCAAGTCCTTTTTATCCAGCTCAGCTTTCCTCTTTTCCGCTCTCACTTTATGAACTTGCGGCTTTTAGAGAGTCTCCTGAATCATTAAAATCCCACACAACCAATATAGGCATCCTGAGGGGACTTGAAGAACTAGGCCACAGCAGTCCAACATCGACAGCATGAGCCTCAATCAAACTTTCAATTAGGATTTATGAAAGCGGAACTAACTCGCAAAAGCGCAGTAATGAATGTGTCGGGTAGCATGCAACAATTAGCCATTTCACAGGCGCACTTGGCAAATCACAGCTCCCAAAGACATCCATCATCATTTGGTCACAGTGTAATTCACTCAGTATTTCCTCTGCTGCAGAACAGTGAGAGTATGTCATTCCCCTGAATGCAGACACCTAGTATGAGATCCAAGCTTGATTATAACTGCTCTCGACTACATTCATCTACAGGCAGACATTTGAAAGTCACAATGTATTTTGCAGCTGATTTGGTGAAGAACTGGTCTAATTAGGCAGGAAGAAGTTGTCAGTGATACCTAAAGCTCTTGACATTTATATGCGCCATAAGCATTAGGGTGGTTACAGTTGTTTCCTGCCTTTTAACACCAATTCCATTCTCCAGTATGAACATGAGCTTGGTTTCAGTGTACTACAATGTACTGACAAGACAACGTCTTATTTTTATGTCTATATTAAATGTCTTATTTTTTAGCTTTATGTTTTATCTTTTAAGTTACACCAAAGCAAATAGTTCTATGATTGAATTGGTAAAAACGCCCTCATTACTATAAATGTACTCATTGCTAGTTATCATTCATTTGAGTTTTGCTCCCCGCTGGCTCCTTGAGTTAGATTACCTATATTATTTACTAGGCTTGTGATTTCTGCCCGTGTAATTTATATTTAATTTAATGGTCTAACTCAGTTTCATTTGTCAATCAACTGAAATTGTATGTATTTATTTGTTTATTCAGCTTTATGTATTTATTTGTTTGTTGAAAAAGTATGTGAGGTCTAATTGGTTGGGTTTTGGCGTGGTGCTGTTATAGTGTGATTGCAAAGCATGCCTGAGCCCGATACTGAGGAGATGATGTCACTCTTAACGGACTGTTTTATATGGATTTATTTATCATTTTTACTTTTCAATGAACGCAAACAGTCGTGGTTTATTAAAGAAGCAAACTCCTCGCTGCATCTTCAGCAAACCTCCTAAAACGTGCAGTCCCATGAGTTTTATGACAATTTATGAGCGTCAAAAGTTGTGGATCTGTTCGGCAAAATATTTGACTGCGCGTCACTGCATCCCAAACGACTAAAATTATATAACTAAAGCAATCTCCACTGTGCTGAGCGAGAGAGCTTCTCTTCCTGTTTAACTGAACAGTTGCATCATCAATGACATAGGCATGCTAAAGTTCAGAAGGCAAAATGGCATTGTGAGAGCAGACCATTGGGGGAGAAGGGACACTCGCGCTTTAGTACAGTTTGAAGTCACCGCACGAAGTGCAAGTACACCCTAAGAAGTAATTATTGCAAGAAATACAAAAAGACATGGACAAAGGCTCATAGAGCATGCAGATTTTTCATATTTAAATATCTGTCTTTTTTACACTTTAATATTCAAATGTTGCAATTTAGAACATGTTCGCACTTCTGACGACCAATGGAAAATGTGTGAACATTGCCAACCGAACCCAGTTACAAGCCAAAAAAAGTCAGTCCTCTTTTATACAAACTCTGATACGGATTGAGACCAAAGGTACCAAAATTAACCAAGGATACTTACATAGACAAAGATCCTTAAAAAGGACAAGCATACATTAATTTTGTCATGGGACCTATTCTGCAACAATAGATGTTGACCACACCTTTGGGTGCCAAAAAAAAAAAAAAAAAAAAAACCTTCATTCACTTATATCCTGTGGACAACATATTTTTTTAAAGATCTTTAAAAGAAACTCAATTGGTTTTGATACGACATGAGCAAAACTGATTAAAAGAACACTCCACTTTTTCCGCAATGATATTATGCAGCACTGTTACATAGTTACTTTACTATTTTCAGGCACTGCATAATATCATTGCACCTGCCGCAGCCATGGTACACACAGCAAAGTTTCTTGATTATTACACCTAAATGTGAGCATAGCTGCTAGCCATATTGACCTAGAACATGCGTGACCAACCCTGTTCCTGGAGATCGACCTTTCAGCAGTTTCAGTTGCAACATATATCAAACACACCTGCCTGTAATTAAGTGCTGTTCAGGTCCTAATTAATTGGTTCAGGTGTGTTTGATCAGGGTTGGAGCTGAACTTTGCAAGAAAGGTAGATCTCCAGGAACAGGGTTGAGCACCACTGACCTTGAAAATAGATACTTTTGTTCTGTTCTTTTAAAAAATGAATAAATAAATATTGTCTTAGTACACAATGTAACTACAGACAAATCAATCTTTAAACAGGACTATTATCAAAACCTTTTTTTTTTTTTTTGAGGGAGATCTTAATGGTCTAATCCAGAGATAGCCAACCTAGGGCCCGTGATTTGGCCTGCCGTCCCATCTGACAATGGTTTAGAGATTGTAATGTCAAATTTGATACAACTATTTATTTGTTTAACTTATTGTTAAGCTACAAAAAAGCTCTCTGACGTTAAATATTTCAATTTAAATGGTGTAAATTAAACAGATTTTGTTTAAAATGTACATGCGAAAGATGCAGAGACTTTGGTGAGTAATTCAAGACAAAAGGCAGGTTCTGCTTGACTAGTGTATTCAGCATTGAACTCCACTGTGTTATAAATGTGAGTATGTTCTGTAGTTTAGTTTGGTATGTGTATCTTCAGCCGGCGGCCCTCAATGATGTTTGGTTTTTGGTTCTTCATCCAAAATAGTTTGGGCACCGCTGGTCTAGTACAATTCAATCTATGCTAACCTAAGCTAATAGGGATCCCAACAAACCTTGACATGTGTTTAATGCATACAGAAATGCTCAATGCAACTGATTAACTCTGGAGCACTTGTAAATTGAGCCAAAAGTTCCAAAGATCAAATAAATTAAATTTAATGACAAGTATTTGGTTGGGCTACCCCTTTAAGGCCTTAGAAAGTCTGTAAACAGATGAGGCTTGCTTTCTTAGTTTAGTCTACATCTGTAACTCTTGCATAAAATGCTGACGAGTTCAGGTTAAAACCAGGCCACATTAAAAATGAAAATGAGGAAATTACAATGACACAAAAGGCGCATATGATGCTTCTCTAGCTGCTCAGAGAGAGGGAGTAAAGTGCAAGAGGAGGCTCAGTTCAATTCAATTTACTCTGACTGCTGCCAGAAACATGACTTACTGCTGTAAACCCTGATCACTTGATGGAGGAGACTGAAGAAGCTCCCTCTCTCTCTCTTTACACTTCTCATCTCAAACTCTCTCATCTCATATTCCCAACGCTCCCTCCAGACACTGAGAACGGCATGTTTCATCTCCTTATTCACTGCAGCTCCCAAAATAGCATCTTGAGCACAAAGCCATGTTTTCCAGCAGTTTTGTGAAACACGCACACACACTGATCCATTACCAACTCAACTCTCTTTCTCTCCAATTTCCACTATTATCCATGATTTTCAACAAAAGAAAAAAAGGAATCAAATAACTGTGTTGCTTCATTATGTGTCTATGTTGAATGTCGTCATTGACCCCAACAGAGTGAATGGAAAAAAAATCCAGTCTGTCACCCCCCAGTTGGTTGTCTGACACACTGGGCTGCATTGTTGCCCCTCTTTTAGGCTGCATTGGTGTCTACTGATGGCTCACCCATGCGCCACTGTTCCCTAGACATCACTCTGAAACAGGATGTTGTTACAGCTGCTTCCTGTTTTCCTAGGAGGGGCCTCAAGTTTCCATCTTCCCCAGTGTTCCCAGTGTAGTAGGGTTGCTTTGGTACCAGTTCACTGACCTGCATTGCTGGAGTCATTGCTGTAGCTAAATCAATGTGCTACCATACACATATTGAACTGGTTAACAGCAACACACCAGTCCCCTTCAGCGCTGTCACCAGGATCATGACGGCTAGAGAATCACAGACGATCGCGCATCAATAGCAAAACATTATCCTGATTCGTCACTGTAGAAATATTCTCTGTTTAGTATAAATTATGCTTGATTAAAAGAAGTTCTGTTATATAGATGATTTCCACACAAAAAAAATAAGTAAATACTGGTGACAAGCACTTACAACAGTATCTGTAATCAAATCCATGAATGCTGCATTATTGACCATTTTCACAGTTTAACAGTAGTCATAGGATGTGCTAAATGTTTAGTGTAGGAAAACTTGCTTACTATCAGTGTAAAGATTCAATTAAGTTTATTCAGAAATGTCCTGAAATTAAAAATCTGGGACAACAGAAAAACGAAAAATTCTGGATGTACTAAAAGTGAAACTAAAACTGCTTTTTAAAAAATATTTGAGCAATTCCATTGGTTTTGAATGTGACATTTGCAGTAAAACTCAAAACACAGAGAAAGTATGTTAAAATTCTATTAAAGCATTAATATTTTCCAAAACAACTAACCACAGAGTTATGGGATGAGAGAAATATCAATCTGTGAACATTTTTTAGATTTAAAATAGGGGAAATAAACATGCGTTATGGATGTGACCAATAAAGTCTGCGAGTTTACAGTATACAACATATTTTGTAGAAATTCTGTGAATTAATCTGCACAACCCACAAGAAACAATGCTAGTCAAAAGGATAAGAGTCGACTCACTATAGAACAAACATGATTGATTTTATTTTAATTTGACATTTGCATTTATAAGGAAAAAGCGTTGTTATGGATGTGACATCTCTCCGTTATGGATGTGACAGATGTGAATTTGCCGCTTGTGTGACTTTGGTGAATCAAATATAATAGTTTGTAAACACTTACGGAGACATTTCTGAGTATTTTTCAAGTACTGTAAAATACTTGCTTACACAAAAAACGTAGAAACCGTTTTGCTATTTTGGTGAAAACTTTTTTTTATGGCAAATTGACATTTGCATGGAATTGCTCATTTATTATTTAAATAAACAATATAAAGAACTTAAGACTTTTTAACTTACTGTTAATCTGTTTCAATTTAACCTGAAACTTAAATTAAACTGATCCTTAACAAAAAACACATTTTATTGGTGGTGAATGCATCGAGAGTTGTCATTTTATGTACATGCATGAGTAAATGAAAAGAATATCACAGAGTGGAATATTGAGCTATTATGAACTTTGACTGTGCATGGGGCTATACTAGTAGCGCACTATGCTACTCCTGCATTTTGGTCGGCACAGCAACAAACTGCTTGCCTGCCACAAGCCATTGAAATGAATGGGTTTCATAGTGCAGAGCTTTCCGAGTCTAATGTGAAATTTCCTTCACATGTCGCAGTGACCACAGCTGGAAAAAGACTGAACCAAGCGCAGTGAAAACTGAGGGATTACCACATTTTTTTTCAACTCATATGTACTGCATTTTTTTTTTTTGGGGTCGAGACTTTTAAGTGTCTAAAGATTAAGTGCATCCTCCAAATTCCACTGAAATTGCAAGGTTATGCAGAAACCTGCATTCCATCAGTTCTGTTTTAGACCATTTAATTGTGACTTTTATTTAGGACTTTAGCAAAGCTTAAAGGCTTAATGTAAATTCTACTGTTATTAACTCATTTGTGTTTTTCTGTGTGGCAATAATAATTGTATTCACATATAACCGTTGATCACCTCAACTAAAATGTTATAAATGGAATCTGAAGTGTGTATGTTTGGTGCAAGAGAATTAGTAAGGTTTATTATTGCCACACAGAAAGACACAAGTGTGTTATTAACATTGGATATTATACTAACTAAGCCTTTAAGCTTGCGGAAGTGCTCATTAAAAGTCTTTCTGTGTGGCAATAATAAACTTTATTAATTCTGTTGCATTAAACATACACACTTCAGATTCCATTTGTATTATTCCAGTTGAGGTGATCAATGGTTAAGTGAATGAAAGCCCAAATGAAATGCAATTCTTATAAAAAGCCAACAAATTTCATCAGAAAACTAGGATTAAATCAACTGAATGGATGAATGGATTTAGTCACCCAGAACATCTCGAAGATCTAAACATTTGATTGGTGCAGACAAGAATAATGATAAACTATTATTAATTTGTGGTCTAAACTATGTAAAGACTAAATGATGGTTTTCAATTCTATCATTGCTTATAAAACACAAAAGATTGTCTAAAACAATCTATATTTAACGACCTCGCTACCAGCCATATGGTATCCCACAATACACAGGTTTCCTGACTCAGTAAGACTTCTTAATAAACATAAACCTGCAACATGTGCACATCATGTGCTGAGAAAGCAGAAGAAAAGCTGAGTCTGTGTCCTAGATTTTACAAGCTACATAAGGTGAACAAGCAAGCGGCGTCCTTTAAATATATCAACACATACTGTGACAATGGAAAGTCTATTATCCTCACGCTGTTTCTGGGTGTCACCTCCGCTAAGACAGCAGGAGATAAAAGTGTTTAGCAGAATGTGTCTGCTCTTCATCAAAATGACACAGAGGAAGAGAGACAGGAAGCGGGTTGGAAAAGTAAAGAGAGAGTCTGTTGGTGATGGAATAAGCAGGAGGGTTATTTCCACGTTATGGTAGACAGTTTATCCAGTGGAGCCCTGCTGAACATGTGTTTTGTGTCCTGGCTGTCAGAAACACGGTCTGTACTCTCACAGGCTTCAGCCAGTAAAGCAATATTCCCAAAACAGCCAAACAAGGTGTGTTTGTACCTGTGCCAAACATGCATGGTGGGACTGAGAGGGAGATGCACACAAAGTGATTCTCCTACAGAATTCTGCATTAAACCACAATTCATGCATTGCGCACATTTCTGCTTAATGAAAAAGAAAGGTAGAACAAAAATAATATTGCCATACAGTGTGCAACATGTATTATGTAATAAAGGCTGTTTTGTGGACCTAATATGCATCGAGTATTAGGTAGGCCATGTTCACATGTTCATGGGTATTTTTAGTTTTCTCAGCTTTCATTTAAGGAAAAAAAACCTTTGTGAGGCCACCGACAAAATCTATTTTTTGTTGTACGATATATTGCACCAAAATATATTGTGATAAATGATATTATCATCATTTTAAGACATTTATGCCACTCATTATATGATGCTTGAATGACATCATAATATTATCACGATGGAAGTACACTCTTCCACAGAGTGCGTAATAATTTATTCTTAAGAATATTTAATTTACATCTGCTCCAACCAATCTATCCTGGAGGCTCTATCTACTGGACATTATTAGTCTGGAATACACCACAGTCAACATAAATGGAGCCAGTAAAAAAAATAAATAAATAAAAAAACACTGTACAATTTTGGCCAAATATGAGAGAGACTATCATTTATATTTCAGTCCTAATTTTGTACTTATTATTACTATATTACTGTTTTTATTTTATTTTACGTATTTTGTCGAGTGGATCTCAGGCTTTGTTCAAAATCAAAATGTTCAATAAAAAAATAATAATAAAAAAATAATAATATTTTCTTTAATTATAGTCATTTTAATGATGTAATAATTAGGCATTGGAATCAGAATGTGAAAAAGCATATACTAAATAAATATTAATAAATGTTAACCATAAAGTGCAGAGGGTCAATAATGACACTTTTATACTTTTATATAGTTCACACCAAACAGGAATAAAGTTTATTTCGCGATTAAATTGCATTCATAGAAATTTACATTAGATGTCACCTACCCTGCTGTTGTCTATTAGAAGGAATGCTTCAATAGAGCTGTCATTTTAGTACAGGGTAGTGCTTCTTTGAAATGAATGAAGGACCAAGGTACAGTGGAGGACTGTGGCCATCCAGAGCCAGAGATTTACACATATACACATATATCTATGATCGGGAGTTTTCCCAGTGGTCAGTATGCAAATATTTTTTTTATTTCGAAAATTATAATTTTTCATCACTTTTCTATATTGATGGGTGTGACCGCCTGGGCATTGCTGACAAAGAGCAAGTGTTTGTGTGCATGCAAATGTATTAAACTCCCTCCCTGTTAAACTTGATTTAATCCGTGTCCTGAAACACACCTCTTCTCCTGCTTTCACTTCTCATTCTGACGGAAGAAGCGATTCGTTTGTGAAGGAATCTCCATAATGAATGAATTATTCACTTAGCCGACAATAATACAAGTTTCTGGCACCGCAGCATCTTGTTGTAATATTTCCTAACATTGTTTGCTTATTTTATTCAACAAAACTAGCATAAGCTGAGAATTTAGTGCGAGTTGGTGCTCCTTTGCCTTATGGTAAATGCAGTAGGTGACTGTATCATCATCAATAACGTTACTTGTTAAGCACGTACTTAAAAGCTCGTACTTACATACAAAAACGTAAAAAAATTTAATCTTACCAATGAAATGTTCTGCCTTTGTGCTTTGTTTTATTTGTTTGTTCTTTACTACACCAGTGCACAGTGCTAATAATGTGAAGCATTGGCACACTGTCTTGGCCAGTGCGATTCAATGACATGTGCTGGGAGCACTGTACCAATATGGCGGCACTATTGACACATGCTCAGGGTTTGTATGTGTTATCTAGTGTATATATCCATGAATTGCATTCAAGTTCATGCGAACCTAGGCGGATTACCATCTCACGGTTAAACAAAGTGGAACACGCAATACGTTTGCACACGAATGCGCAGAATTTGTCTCATTCACATCTTCGTGTTTGCTGTGAATCCAAAAGGTGTTGGCCAAACAGAAAGGAGAAAACAGTCATATTATGACGCAAAAACTCATGTTATTGTGTCCCGTTTTTGAAGTTTTGGAAAAATTTTCACCCTGGGCACAGTTTTCAGAAAGTTGCAGTCGCCTGATACCTGATAATGTGTACAAACAGCAAAACTGCATAGAAAAAGAGCGCTTTTTTGAAAATACCCTTGTTCGTGTGGACATGGCTATGTGACATGTTTAAACATGTGTTTTTCTGTTACATTTTGCATCCTTCTAAATAGCATAAAAAAGCCACAAATGACCATTTCTTTCTTACAATAAAAAATACTCAATGTAAATAGTCTTCTATAGTGGGCAACTCAAACACCCCAGTTAACTAGTTAAAAAAAACTGTTTATATTCTTTAGCATTTCTTTATGATCCTTTAATAAAGTCCAAATGAGTTCAGAAACAAAGGAATAACAATCGTGGGACACAACATACATTTTATGCGCAATGCTGATCATTCTCATGCACAGCCACAGTAAACAAGACACATAGCTACTGAAACCAACACAGATCTGATGTGGTTACATAGCATGAAAGCCACTCAATTGCTTGTGATAGTAGGTTATTATAGCCACTCATTCTATTTCTATTGGTGGTTCAAAGCAACATACTGCTGTAAGCCTATAGAGAATCTGAAGACCGCACAGACTGAATATAGCAGAGAGAGACCCCTAGAATTACTATAAAGGGCAAAAATTGGAACATCCCCACTTTCTACATCTGAAATAAAAGAACCGTTTACATTTAGTCATTTAGCAAACGCTCTGACTTAAAATTTATAATTGGCATAAGCCATTGAGGGATTCAACAAAAAGAGGTAATACACACAAGTGCTAATTATACAAAGAAACTGATAGAGCTCAGAGAACTATGTGCTACACTCAATAAAAAGATTTTTGCTGCTTGTTCAAACTACTTATTTAAAATGAGCTGAATCAACAACTTTTGGAGTTTTTGGGAACGACTTAATTACTTTATGTCCAATCGACATCTATTTATAAAAACAATTAAGCTAGCTTAATCGATTTGTGTTTGAGCAAATTGAAAGTATTGTGTGAAACTCAGCATTTTTTATGGTGTACAATAAGGGGGAGTGTTTTTGTGTGTGTGTAAGATGATTGTAAGAACGTATTCCTTGCAAATGAGCAAAACTGGTGCAAGTGTTGGTTAAAGACTCAAAGAAATAAAAGTGTGTATTTTCTACAGGTGGTTTGTGAAAACCACTCAACTGTGTGAGGCACACTTGGTTTGGGATAGTCCTGTGGTGAGGTGAACAACCAATCAGCATTTGCCAAAGCACATTTGCCTTTACAACATTATGAAGACATAATATTTATGAAATTACACGTCAGATCTTACTGCAGACAAGGTTATAATAGTTTTGGATTTTTCATTAGTTTTAGTTTTTACTTCGTTTCAACTTTTGTGGGGGGTCGCGTCATATTTAAAAAAAAGTCTTAGCTGTGGACAATTAGGAGTATGATCATGTTTCCTTAGTTCATTTTATCCCCTAGCTCAGTGGTCCCACGGTCCGTGGATCAGGTAGTGGGCCGCACAAGAAATCATTGATTATTTTCATTTTATTTATGAGTCTGAACGACCTTTTATTTTGAGAAGTCTGTTATTTTGAAAAAATGAGCGTGTTCTCTCGCTTACGTCTCGGTCACTTGAGTGCCCAAATTTAACCCACAAGCAGCAAAATGAGTAAGAAACAGACATATTTGGAAAGTTTCTTTGCTAAGTGGGAAAATGCCCAGTGAAGGACCCACAAACTGCCAAGGAATAGATCCGCAACCCACTTGTCAACAAATCAGGTAAATCCACCATGGCTGTGCAAGAAGATCAACTGATGGGGATTGCAAATGACGGCGGCATATCATGTATTTCTATAGTTTGCACAAGTGGCGCGTTCGCATATCACGTATTTCTAAAGTCTGCCCAAGTTTGTAGTTTGAAATGGGGGTGCGCTCGCACCAATGAACCCCGGGCCGCGAGCGCACCGCGAGTCATCTAACAAGAATTGACTGATCAGCTTCAGCTTGTATGGAATACAAGGTCTTACATTTCGGTAAGACTAATTTTCTCAAACAAACCAGAACACACAAACACTGCAGTGCTTTGTACTTTTCTCCGTAACTAAAACTTGTATCAGAGAGTGACAGCAATGTTTTTCAGTTTGTCATCCTCTGAGAAAACAGTTGATGGTCGCATAGCAACCAACGAAACACCCCCAACCCGCCGCAGTAAAATTGTCAAGCGTTGACCGTTGCGTGGTGATAAAAAGGTTGAGGACCAGTGCCCTGGCTGACCAAAAATGGACAAATTTGTAATCTGTCCTCCACAAAAAAGTGGAGTTTCACTGATTTGCCTCTTAGCAATCCTCACACTAATTGATAGAGCATAACAAATAACATGCAAGTAGAAAATTGTAATAGCCTACATTATTTTTCCCCTCATACATCAGTGTGAACACTGATATTTTTGTTGTTAAATGTCAAATTGGGTGAATTTAAAGGCCAGAGGCTTATATTTTTCAGTTACGAATGGGCCACTGATGTTTTGCTTTTATATTTTACATTAGGCTATTATTCATTCGTTCATTCGTTAATTTTCTTTTCGGCTTAGCCCCTTTATTAAACCGGGGTTGCCACAGCGGAATGAACCGCCAACTTATCCAGCACGTTTTACGCAGTGGATGCCCTTCCAGCTCCAACCCATCACTGGGAAACATTAGGCTATTATTTGTGCATAAACAAATCTAGATATAGTAATATACTATTACTGTTACTATACTATTACATACTTTTATTCCATTTGTTTAAAAACACCATTTTTTGTCATCATTAATGCAAACTTATATGAGCGATAATATCATTAAAGGTGGAGGGGGGCCTCACAATATTTTTGGGGAAAAAGGCAAAAAGAGCAAGGCAAAAAAAGGCTGGGAACCACTGACTAAGAAGATTCTGTAAAAAAGAATGATTCGTTCACGATTGCGATCTTCAATACAGAAATAAAACCCATAACTGGGCACAAATGTGTTAAATCAATCATTTTAGGTCTCTGAATTTGATGCTATCACCGTGCTTCTGTCCTGTCCACTTGTTGTTTTTGTCGCGGGAGCAACAGTGAGGACTGACTTGAGGAGAACTGGTTTGATCTTGCCACTGGCATCAGGACTAGACTTTGAGGCGCTGTACGGGTCAAACACCTGTAGCGCAAAGTAAATAAATTTACTTCTAAAAGGCTTTCAATATGTATTAAATGACGAAAACCAAGGACATTTTTGCCTCCATTTTAGTTTGGGTTAATTTTAGTATTTCCACAATACAGTTTCAGTTCATTGTAGTTTATTTAAACAATTTGTTTTTATTTCAGTAACAAAAAATTGTAAAAATTTTAGATTTTGTTTATTCATTATTTTCGTTAACTAAAATAACGTTAGAATTAAAATATGTGAATAAAATGATAAGCTTTAGAGATTTTTATATTTCACCATTCAAATGAATCAGATCTGTAATTGCATGACAGAATATGTTAGACCAAAAACGTCTTTAAAACTGCCACAAGAACTCAAGTCAAAGTTTATGGACATGAATTATGCACCATTCTTGTGACAAACTCATTGCAGACTTTTACAATGAACATCTGCAATGATGCTTTAGTTGGTTTGTAATAAAAGTAACTTTTGCAGAAATCTGGCTTTAAACAAAGGGATGCATCAGAGGAGCGATGTAAATATACTGCGTTTTCCCACTTCCTGCAGAGTGTTTACATTCTCCATATAGCCTGTGCTCCCTTTGCGTCTGTGATGTGGTTCGCTGAAAACATGGCAGCACCACTGTGAGGGAAAAAGACAGGGAAAAGTAGCTGTATTGCCATAATTCCGTCTCCAACAGCCTGCGCCGCTGGCACAGTTACTGCAGTTCTCTTTCCGCTTTTTTTCTTTCCCTCGCTGCTGCTATTATTACACCGTGGCCACCTTTGAGTCAGCGCTGTCAAGAAAGACAGACATCACAGGATCCAGGGCACTAAAAGAAAAATACAAAGACGCACACACACACAAACAAACAAAGCCCCTAATTCAAGACCAAACAGCGAAGAACAAACATGCCAGAACACACAAGGAAATCATTTTCAGCTTATCTGAATTCCAAATGCTAAATGCAAATATTAACTGGCTCCACTTCTGCATGAGTTGTTGACAGTGATCTCCACAGCGTTCCACAGCTCTGTTATCTTGATTTATTAAGCCAAGTGTGTTTTCTACTAATGTGACTGGGAAATGTTACCAGAGGCAGCGAAGAATGTGATGCTAAATATGATGCTAAATATGATGCAAAATTCCCGATACAAGAGAGAGCCATATTGTATAATTCAATATTATCAAACTGGGCACAAGTCAGTTCTGCAGCCTATAAAAATTTAAGCATAAATAAAGAGCTTATTAAGGTGGAGCTCAGAATATCTACAGTAACCCAGCACAGTGTTTCCAGTGATTTTTTCGAGCTGTGGTGGCAGGCCTTTTTTTACACAGATCTACCAACTACCTGTGGCGTTATTTCAATGACAAATATCATGAGCGCAGTATTACAATTCGAAATCGCATTTATGTAATAGCCTGCGAGCATGCAAATCTCTTTGCTTGCGCGCCGATTTTCTCTGCTCATGCACCAAACTTCTTGCACACCCTCAAATATACGCTGCTCAATCGCAGATCTTGTTGTGCGCAGTGCGCTCTCAAATATATGCTGCTATAGTGCGATTTAGTGTGTTTATGTAACGAGTATGTCTCCAACCTTTATTAGATTTGCTAGGAATATTTATGAACGTCTCCAATAGACTTACAGAGCGATAATAATGCGTCCTGAAGTAGAGTAAAACAGATATACGTCATGTTTGTTGACCATAAGCATCACCCAACTGTCAGTCAGCCAGTCAGTCAGTCAGCATGTAACCTTAAAGAGTTAAACAAATGAAGCACAGGACTACTATGGGCGGTAACAGAAAGGTTTGTGCTGTTATAATTCACTTGCCAATACGTTTTGGTTTGATTATTACCTGCTATTAAAAAAAAACATGAGAATGAGATGAGAACATTGAATGAAATGCTTGTAATGTAGCCATGGCGGGATGAATTGTGGCGTGGTGCCCCGCCATGGAATGAATGAATGTAGCAGAAACCATGCAGCAGTTTTCTAGTAATCCATCTCAACTGTTATCTAAAAACACTAGTCAATTTAAACTTACTACAAGTATTCAAACCCCAAATACTCACATTACTGCTGCACAATACATCGTTTCAACATCGATATCTCAATGTGCAAATTTGCAATAGCCATATTGCAGGATCTTAAGAGATTTCAAGTTAAACCATTTGGATATTATAAAGTTTTATGCTTTAACAATTAGATTAGATTTTAGTAATTAGGTTTTTACATATATATGATCGGGCGACGCAGTGATGTAGTAGGTAGTATTGTCGCCTCAAAACAGTTTGCATGTTCTCTCTGTGTTCGCGTTGGTTTCCTCCGCGTGCTCCGATTTCCCTTACAGTCAAAAGACATTCGGTACAGGTGAATTGGGTAGGCTAAATTGTCTGTAGTGTATGTGTGTGAATGATTGTGTGTGGACATTTCCCAGAGATGGGTTGCGGCTGGAAGGGCATCCGCTGCGTAAAAACGTGCTGGATAGGTTGGCGGTTCATTCCGCTGTGGCGACCCTGGATTAAAAAATGGACTAAGCCGACAAAAGAATGAATGAATGAATATATATGAATGAAGACACTGTTATTTTACATTTGCTTATTAGACTTTACCAAAAGCCATAGTATTTTTTATTACATAATTATTTTTGTATTGTTTTCATCTGTGCTTTAAATGTTATTACATATTGTGTATTTTTTGTCTCATTATTAATATTTTATGCAGAAGCACTCCCTAACAAAATCATCACAATCAATGTAAAATTATGTTTTTTTCCCCCTGAAGTCATCTTGTGTAATTATATTCATATTGCAATATTAGGGACACAACATTCTTGGTAAATAAATGTATTGTCCCACGTAAATGAGCAGGTATAGCCAAATCAGAATGCATTGCCGTCAGTGTTTCAACAGACACAAAAACATAACAAATGGCTTTTTTGTTGAGGTTGCAAATATAGCCTAGATCAGTGGTCCTTTCCGAACCCAGAGGCGTTCGATCTGTTACTTCAGTCACCCTTCTGCTGGGTGTTCTTCCGCACTGGATCACTCCGGCTATTCTATCTGTTTACCTGCTGTCTGCTTAGAACAATTTTCTTCTCGATGTACTGTTCCTGCTAAACTAAATGAGAAAAGCCAAATGCTCTCTGTTTAAGTATCATTTACTACGATATTAAAGTTAAATGGAGCTCTCTGGAATCATAATAAAATCATAAATAAAAGTGTATTGTTGCCTTGGTAATGCAAGTATAATGTAAACAGAAGTAATCAGTACTTTAAAAGTGCTGAATTATTAAGATGTGCTGACATAATTACAATCTGGATATTGGTTGAGACTGCTAAGTCGAGCACAAACCGTAGCGCACTGAAACAGTGACCCTAAAACCGTCATACATACCGAACTGTGAGTAGATTGAACCGTTGCACCCCTACGCAATATATATTGCAGAAAAACTAAATATTGCAATGTTGCTTTTTTCCAATATCATGAAGACCTAACTCACATCATTGCTTTTAAGAATGTGTTGTAATCTCAACAGAGCCAGAGTGCTTACACTCTTTGACTCTGGAGTCAGATCTGAGTTTCAACAGTCATGTCAAAGCAGTCAGTAAATCAGCATACTATCATCTCAAAAACATAGCAAGAATCAGATGCTTTGTTTCTAGTGAAGATTTAGAAAAACTTGTTCATGCTTTTATCAGCAGCAGGGTGGATTACTGTAATGGACTCCTCACTGGTCTTCCTAAAAAGACAGTCAGACAGTTACAGCTCATCCAGAACGCTGCAGCCAGAATTCTAACCAGAACCAGAAAATCAGAGCACATCACACCTGTCCTCAGGTCTTTACACTGGCTGCCAGTTACATTCAGAATAGATTTTAAAGTATTATTACTGGTCTATAAATCACTAAATGGCCTAGGACCTAAATACATCACAGATATGCTCACTCAATACAAACCTAACAGATCACTCAGATCTTTAGGATCATATAAACTAGAAGTTCTAAGAGTTCAGTCAAAGCAGGGTGAATCGGCTTTTAGCCACTATGCCCCTCGCTGCTGGAATCAGCTTCCAGAAATGATCAGATGTGCTCCAACATTAGGCACATTCAAATCAAGACTGAAAACACATCTGTTTAACTGTGCCTTTACTGAATGAGCACTGTGCTGCGTCCGACAGATTGCACTATCATGTTTTTTTCTTCTTCTTCATTCTTTCATATCACATTTTACCTGTTTTTATGTTTTGTTTTGTTTTAATGCATTTTTATTATTTGTTTTTATTTTTATTTTACTTGTTTCTTTTATTCTTGTTTATGTAAAGCACTTTGAATTGCCATTGTGTATGAAATGTGCTATATAAATAAACTTGCCTTGCCTTGCCTTGCCTTGCCTTTGAGAAAGTCAACCAAAAATTAGATTAGTCCACCAAAAGAAAATTTTGATAGTTTTAAATAAACAAAATTTTGTTCCTGGGAACACTTTAAAAAAGGAGAGAGATTTGTCTTTCCATTGCAAATCCCTTAAACAAAACAAAATAAGCTTCAAAAGGTTTCTAAAGACATTGTACAAAAGTAATCCATATAAATAAAGTGGTTTATTCCAGCCTCCTGGAGCTCATCAAATACAGCCAATGGCAGCTAAACTATACTTGGTTAATGCATGAGAACAAACTTCATCCATGGGAAGTATACTCAGAGCAGCATGTAGAAGCAGGAGAATGTGGAGCCTGTGGCTGTTCTGTAAGCAAGCATCAATGGCTCACGTCAAGCAATCATTTCCTTCAACATTATTTGAGGTATAGTTTAATTTCTTTTCATTTTTTTTTATTTCTGTGCGCGTGTACACACTTATGCGTGTATGAATGTCTGTATAATATGTTAATATTGATTCTTTAAAGTGAACCTATGATGAAAATCAACTTTTGTAAGCTGTTGTAAGACAGAACTGTGTGTACAGTAGTATGTCCACAGTTATATTGGAGTGATAGAAACAAAATAAGTGCCTTTTTTTAATTTCCTGATGTTAAAATAGGATCCAAATCCCTGCAGTTCTGAAGCCCACCGCAACACAACAGAGGAGTGTGCGAATTCCCCGCCCACTGAATTGATTGACAGACGCGTATTAACATATCTCCAAAGTAACACATATTATCATATCCACAAGATCGTGCGACTGGGATTAAAAAGATCTCAGCTCTCTCTGAACATCTTCACCTCAAGAATGAGCTTTACAGGTATTTTAAAACGGTGTATGTTTGTAATGAAGACAGTAAATTTGCTGTAATCCATCACCACAGCAGCGCAGCAGCATAAAAGATGATGCTTCAATTCCAGTTTGTGGACTTAAATCAGGTTTATTTTGTACATTAACATAACGGGTGTCCACTCCATACAGCAGTGTATATTAACATGTATCCTGTCACATTTACTGTGCAAAAACAATGTAGAGCTAAAAATGTCTGTGCATGTGCGTGAACTTTATAATGACATTGTATGTAACTCATCATTGCAGAAACGCTTAAATTAACTCAACAAATATATCAAATAACTGTTGAGAAATTTCTTAGTGTAGTATGGGAGATCTGCTTCATTCTTGTCTGTCACTGTGCTGTTTATCAATGTGAATCCTACACAATTCAGAACAATACAGAGAGATCTCTATGGCTCTCACACATAAGTGGGAACAGTGGGCGGGAAGAACAAGCTAATTTGCAATGGTACAGGCAACAAAAACAGCTAAAATGTCCCAGATTTATAAAGGTATAATAAAAAATCTGATGCGTATTTGAGAACTTTACAGACACATTCTGGAAACACATAAGGCTGATCTTACATCTTTAAAAGGGGGTAAACTAGTTTTAAAGTAAGCTCACCAAAAAATCTAATTTGGTCACCTATTTTCTTGGTATGAGTGTGTCAGTGTTTTTTGACATGAGGGAAAGCAAATGAGTTTTCATTTACTATCACCTTTAAACGTCAAAGATCTTTTTGATTTCCATTTCCAATCTTTCAAATCTTTCCATTTAAAAGGAAATAAGTTAAACATGACATCACATGCTAAAAATAAAATGTATCTTTCAACTTGTTTTGTAATGCAACCCAATATCAGAATAACACTGCATACCTTGATCATAGCTTCATCACTTATCAAGATAAAAAAATCTTGAGAAGTCAAATACGTTAAATATTACACGCCATATCACTTTTGAAAATCATATTTCCATTTCTGTTAACAAACCTGCTGAACAACTGAAGCCAGACACGGAAATATACTTATTCATGTTTTTACAACAAATCCACAGAGATATCCCAGTCTCAAACCACGGCCAAAATAAAACCCACACACAACTACTGTTAAAAGACAAGCAAAAGAAAAACTAAACCCACAGAAGTCACGCAAATGCACAGTTATGCTTAAAGAAATTATCTTAATGTAATTTCTGAATTTTAAACATCTAAATTCTGAAATATGCTGTGGTCCAATGTCAAAATACAGCATGTCCATACATACTAGGGTTGTCGCGATACCAATAATTCATGTTATGATACTATACCAGCTGAAGAATTACGATACCAAGTAGTATTGCGATACTGTAATTCATAACTCAAATTACAATGAAAATTGTCAGAAATACTGTTTTATGTTTATATAATAGGCCTATTTAAAGTTAATTCATAATTCCTTTACTATTGAAAATAGTATTATTTGCATGTCACTTCACCTAAAATTTTATAAATTTTTTGTTTATTTTGTAGATAACTGACCAACAAAAAAAAAACCACTAAAATACATAAAACATTTTTCCAACACAATTAGGCTACATAAAGTGGTCAAAAATCCTTTCAATGTTTCCTGTTTCTATTTTGGGTTTTTACATCTTTTTTTTCAGTCTTATTAGGTAACAATCAAAAATAATTAAAAAATTCACTTTGTGAGTCTTTCTTTTTAAAAGATTGTCGCAGATGATTAAATCGTATTGACAGAAATGAACCGATTCAAATGTGCGATCGAAACGTCAGAAAATTTACCTTAAAGGGCTCCACAGACTATTCAAATAAAAAAGTCTATTGTAGCACAAACGTGTGAGAATTTTAGTGACTTTTCCACATGCAACATCTTTTGTAGATAAACAATTAATGGCGATACTACCGTTTACAAGCTAAAGCAGCATTGCCAGAATTTTGGAGCCATCGTATCAGAGCTTCAATGAATTTTAAGATGGAAAAAGCCACCCACGTTCAACATATCATTACTCTGCAGGAAACACTGTTATCATAGCTGCAGTTAAGATATCATTGCAGCTCACACATAAAACAGAAGATCTGATGAACGCTTGATAAACGAGGCACACGCAAGCCACTTCTCCACCCACTATTGTTATGACTGAAAACACAACAATGGAATTAAAAAAAATGAAGCAGCCATTCAATGACAATGAGAGTGTGCGCACGCAAAGATGCACAAGACAAAACAATCCGGTCAGCCCTGTAAATGCTTTTGGAATGTCCTCTTAACTACAACGCTCTGGAAATAACATTCCCTACAGCAGGATTAAACCACAAGCTGCATGCTGCGATTCCCTCTGCAATTAAGTCGTCAAACGGAGTGCTATTTAACACAACAGATCAAAAGGGTTTCCTGGACAAAACAAAGAAAACGTGAAAAGTAATGAGAAGCAGTGTTGTGAAAGGTTAAATGCCCATAATCAAGCCCAACACTTGTGGAGCTCACAACTACGTATGCAGAAATGTGTACATATGCACCACCATAATGTTAAGAGAGAAAAAAGGGACACAAGTAAACAAACAAACAAAAAAGACAGTAAAGACACTTGGCAGCCTCTTGACAAGCCATCGTGTGGTGCTCAAAACAAGACAACCGCAGGTCAGATGCACCACTGGGGTTCACAGAATAGCGATTCAGTTCAGCAGTGTGCTGTTTCCATAAGGGTGTCATTGTCTTGGAGTCTTTAAATCTGACCACCCACAAGAGCTTTCAAACACTTTGTTGCTCAAATTGCCTGCTGCTTTAAGATTTAGGTCTATTTTGGGCTGATTCGTTGACTGAAATACAAGTAGAAAATTACAATTATACTGTCTACTGGTAAAAGATATAGATCAATGGGCTTAAAGTATTCATTAGCAGATCCTTCTATCCTGAGCAAAGCTTGGGGAGTGTAAGATTTTTTTTTCTTCATAGAAAAAACAATATCAGCATTGATTGACATTTTGAATGTCATGAAAAACATAGGTTCCACTTTATATTAAGTGGCCTTAACTAATATTAAATACTGTTATTTTTAGCATTGAATTGATTACTTAAACATTGACTGAAATTGCATTAATGTGATTGATCATACCTGCGATTGTCATGCACATCTTGTCAGGGAAGCACGGTTGTGTGATCAGTCGTAAATCTCCTCCAAAAGCCAGAGGGTGCTCTCATGCGGTAACACCAGACATAAAAGAAATCTCGTAGCATTGCTTTATAAACTATCACGCTCTTATAAATCACAAAACTATAAAATCATATCATAGAAGGATTTGTTTAAGGATTTATTATAAAAGAATTCATGTCGACAATCATGTTTTAATCATTCCAATAAAGGATGATGTTACTAAATATGATATTTTCACTTTTTTTAATTGCCACATTTACTACAACAGCTGTCATAAATACAATGATGAAAAATTGTTTCACCGTACAAAGTTATAGGAGGGCATAGATTATTTTTTTTATCTAGACTAATCAAGATTTTGTAATTAATCTAGATTAATCTAGATTAAAATGGGTCATTTGAATTCTGTCAAAGGCATTCAGAATATGTGTGCTACCCAAATAATAAATCTTTGAGAACGGGTTTCTCAAGCCAGGTGGTGCATTAGACCAGGGGCTCATCTTTTGTGTCCAAAATGCATTGCAAACTGCTTGAGAAACTGTTCTACTATGATAATTGGTGATGAAAATAAATGATGTTCAATAAGATTTACTTGTGTGTAACTTTTTATTCAGTTAAACATGAATTTTGAACTGTAGGCCTACATAAGCTCGAAACAGCAATTTTTGATCACCTTAATCCGACTAAAGTCATATTGAACTAAACAGAAATGGAATTAAGACATGCGGAGTATGCAGATATTAGTAGCATTATTGATGTAAACGTTGCAATCAAACTATTACCGTCATGCAGGGCTTAATTTTTGCTGGAACACGCCGAATCCGGAACCTCTGAAATCTGATCCGGCACCTCATTTTACCGATACCCCTCCTCAACTGCCCTTATCCCCTGTCCCCTGTTACTTTCTTCCGCAACTTCCCAACCCTCTTCTTTTGCGCCCACGACCACTCCCCTCTCTTTCGTCCTTCGTTCGCGACACCCCTCCGCCATCCAACCATCGCCATATTTTCTGACCAGATCCACACATGCGGCTGTCAGTAAAGGACTGCACACACACACACACACACTCATGCACACACACACATATCATGAAATGCAGAAGTTTTTTTTCTTTCCATTTGGCGTGCGTTTTAAATTCTATAACACTCTCACCAGTCCTTACTCCTTCCCGAACTGCAGTTCAACTCAGGCATCCTGCTGATGGATTCAGAAGGGCACTTTTTTGGCAGATGGCTCACCAGTCAGGTATACATCCCTACTATAATATCAAGGTGAAAGTCATCATAGCTTGCGTTGAATAGACCCAGCTCTCAACCCAACTTTGAGAATAGATTAAAGGTGATTTTTTTTTTAATCGCACGATAAGAGTCTCGCATTAACACAGCACATTAATGCCGATAACAGCCCACCTCTAATTTTAATTAAGACTGCATGATATTGGAAAAATCTAATATTTTATAATATTTTATAATATATATATGGGTATACATAAAATAGCGACATGAATACAATTTTACCAGATGAATTTAATAACTTAAAGACCTACTGGTATGATTCTGTAGGGGAGTGCATCTGCATGAATTATTATAAACAACCTACAAGCACAGATAAATACAACAAATAAATATACAATTTAAAAAAATGTGTTTTATTGTTTTCCGAAAAGTCTAAAGGCTGATTTATACTTCTGCGTTGAGTAATTTGGCATGTCCCACAGCACAAGCCTTGCATGTAACTGTGCATTTACACTTCTGCTTGCTGTTTGTGTTGCTCTGCAATAACACTTCTGAAACACTAGCTGGCAGTAGGTTTTAATGTTCCTGTGTACAGTTTTTTTTTTATGTGTGTTTTGGCCTTTCTGAACGCTACAAGTAGCCCAAACTTGCTTATTAAGAGGCGGAACCGGCAGATGTGCAACAACTTTAATCATAAGGTAAGCGCAAAATAAAAGTTTACATCTGGAACTCCTTAAGAGGACTCGACACTTGCCAACAATCGCTCCATTGGGCTTGCGTCTCTCAGCACCACCCACACTCATTACCTCTACCAAACCGACCAATCAAAGAGCTTGTGCTACACATCGCTACGACATGTAGTTACACGTGTAGTGCTCATAGGTGTCAGCCATAACAAGGGCTATGCGACCGTGCAAAGGCAGCGCTGTACCATCGGTGTAAGTTGACACAGAAACGTAAAATAATAAATGTATCATTATTTAAGTTACAAGCAGTACATTTTCTAAGAACAGAATGTTTGTAAAATCTTTAAACACTCACAGGTGTCAGAAACACATGATTGCATATGTTGCGATGTGACTTTTGCTAATATGACACATTCTGGCCCTACTTCAAATAGATAATGTGACAAACTGGAGTAATGAATGCAAAAAATTTAGATTTCAGTCTGAAGAACAAATTACATGTTAAAAATCAACACAAATAAAAGCGAACATTGTTAATAGCAAAATTTCTTCTTTTTTTTCGACTTAATCCCGTTATTATTCAGGGGTCACCACAGCGAAACAAACTGCCAAGTTATTCAGCATATGCTTTATGCAGATGCCCTTCCAGCTGCAACCCAACACTGGGAAACAACCACACACTCTTGCATTCACACACATACACTACGGCCAATTTACCCTCAATAGCAATAATATTTTACAATTTTTAAAAAATTCATTCGAATAGTACTGTACATTTTGTCCACCTGTGCTATTATTGCATTTTACAACAGTTAAGCATCATAATAAACCGTAATAAACAAAAATGTCCACTGAATGCAGGAAACTCACTCATTAAACCATACTACAACCACTCATTAAGCAAAATTATATATATTTTTTCTTTTAAGACAATACAACATTATTAGATAAGGTGCACTGTAAAACACAAATGAAACCTGCACTGAAAACTTAACTTATTATAACCGGATGGGATCATCAAGGTGCCAACATGAAAAAAGAAATGCAATTTACATAAAATTGATCAACTACAATATAAAAGGGCATAAACACCAGCTACAATTGGCCTTAATCACGCAAGATGCTTACAAGACTCCATAAGCACCTGTCCCATCAATATATAACCACTTCCTAAACTGCTTAATCCGCTATTATGGCCTCCCCTGTGTCATCACTCATGGATGAAAGCATTAATACAAACCACAGCAATGGCAGGAATTTGAGAGGTCTGTAACAGGGCCAAGATGCCAAGGCGCCATTTCTGTGCCAGCCTGCGGTGTCTAATGGAAAGATGAAAGCTACTAAGAGCTGCGGAGGAAACTAATAAAGGAGATGAAAAACTTGAAGTAGCGTGTTATGCAAAGAATTATTAGCCCTCCTGAATTATTAGCCCTCCTGGATATTTTTTCCCCCAATTTCTGTTTAACGGAGAGATTATTTCAACACATTTCTAAACACAATAAATCTAAACATTTATTTCTAATAATTGATTTCTTTAATATCTGCACTGATGACAGTACATAATATTTTACTAGATTTTTTAAAAACATTTTCCAGCTTAAAGTGTCATTTAAAGGCTTGGTTGGGGTAATTAGGCAAGTTATTGTGGTATGTTCACAGACAATTAAAATTAAATATTGCCCTTAAAATGGTAATAAAATATTAAAAACTGCTTATATTCAAGCCGAAATAAAGCAAATAGGACTTGCTCCAGAAGAAAAAATATTATAGAAAATACTGTGAAAAGTTCCTTGCTCTGTTAAAGATCATTTGGGAAATATTTGATATGGAACATTCACAGGAGGGCGAATAATTCTGTCTTCAACTGTAAATACACCAAAATGTGTAGTATAAAGTCTGCCGTTTTAGCTTCATCCAATCAACATCCTGAAAACAACAATGCCTGCGGGGCCCAAAACAAAGCGGAGGAGTCGTGGCATTAATCATCAAGAACAGACGCACTGCTGTCAGGAACGATCACAATCCCGGAGAATGCAGGAATAGATTGTTTGTAAGAGCAACATTATCTGTGCCTGTGTTTTTCCTGAGTGAGGTGAAGAGGTGAAGGGTGAGGGTATATAGAATGGGGTTTTCCAAGGCTTGCAACAATGGCAAGCCGACACATCCTCAAATGACAGAGTCAAAAAAAAATGCCTCCGTCTTCAATTCAGAGACTTCATCCGTCAGTCAGTCAGGACAAGACAGATGGAGGAATGTAAGACTTGTGTGGTCCCACACTTCAGTACCTCAGCAGATGTAGGTAGGTCATCCAGGCATTGTTCACCGACTTAATATGAACATTGCATTGACATGAAACAATGACAAAAAGAAAAGACAATCTTTTACAATATGTTGCCTTAGAAATATTTTTAGAATATCTTTTCAGAAAATGTGGTTACTGATTAATTGCTTAATTATGGAACTAAATATTATTATCTAAGATAGAGCTGTACGATTAATCATAAAAAAAAGATTGTTCGCTTAATTTGACCTCCCACACAATCTTAATCCAGCATCTCTGCAATTTAGCCAATTATATTTTTAAGTTCAGGGAAGAAGCATAAAGGCACAAGTCTTCATATTGTTTTATATTCATTGCTCAGCAACATGGACATCTCCAAATGGTGTTGAAAGAGTCACAAATATGGATGGCTATCGTTAGCTTTTAACGGAATTACTACTTTTATCGATACAACTTATCGTTTCGGTACTTTAGCGGTTCTCTTATCAGTACTTTTTTGTTTTTTTGGGGGAAAAAAAAAACAGAAAAACAAATTTAACAGAATTAACAACACTTCATTTTATTAAAGTTTTAAATGTAAAATAAAAACAAACCCAATTGTAATTATAATATAATTGTAAAACAAATAAATACAACTTTTAAAAGAATATACAATGGTTTGAAGGAAAATGACTCTCAGTTTTTAACCATTCTTCTGAAGAAAAATCAACATGTTTGCCATTTCTGGCAGAAGACAGGATTTTCTAGGTTTCTTGTGCTCCCTGTTGTCGAAAATACCCTCTATGAGTTGCAAAAAGCAGTTAAATAATCAGATAATGCTTACGATTTTTAAGAATGACTGTGAATGACAGGTAATAAAGTTGTAAATAACGGTCAGTTTGTTGCAAGGAGCAATCATTTCAGAGTGTATAGGAAGTATAATTTGCAAGTATGTTATTTACATTTTTTTTTCTTAAAGTGACGGCAGCCATGACATAAGTGCACTGGGCAGTGATAGTGAATCCGAAAGCCCGCATTTCATTTAAATAATCATAACGCATTTTAGAGTTATGATTACGACAAGCATTTGATATGTTTTTCTTTTATAGCGAACACAGTGTTGTGCATAAAAATAAATATTTAACATTGACAATACAACTAGGCCTAATTGCCTATATAGGCCCAAACCCAATTCTACCACTTTGCCCTTTCCCTTCTCCCTACTCCTTGTTTTTCGCCTTCACATGAAGGGGTAGGGGTGTCCATATTATCTTTAGCTTGAAAGCGTAGGGCTAAGGGGAAGGGTTAGATAGCCCTCGAAACAATAATTTTTCAGGACCACACTCGAAACCAAAGGGTAAGAATATTTCCCAGAATACACCAGCTACAACGGCAGCATGGCTGCACACGAAGGTAAGGAGATGCTCAAATTATTATTTTTTTCATTATTACAAATTTTTACAACAGGACTAACTACAGCAGTCGTGATTGTCAATCTCATATGAAGCAAGAGATCGCGATGACATATGATAACGTGTGCAGGTGTTGTAGTGCTGTCCCATTTTTTAGGGGGAAATTTTGAAGCCATTCCCCTTCACACTCTGTTTCAAAGGCCATGGGGAAGTGGTAGGGGAAAGGGTTAAAAAATAGAATTGGGATTGGGCCATAATGTTGAATATAATGCAAGAGGCAATCTGATAATGACAAATTTTACCAGTGGAAATTTTTTTTGTCATTGACAGATTCCAAGTATTTGTCTCAAACATAATCATTCAACTTTAGAATTATGAATAGTTGTAGTCTGATATTATTGCTGTTTTACCATGTTTGAGAATAACAAAATTAATAGTATCTGTAGATAATACATCTACAGAATTGTAAAAAAAAATTATGATTCTCATTTTAGCTAGAATCGTGCAGTCCTAATCTCATTATCCAAATGAAGAAAATTCAGTATTTCAAGAAAATGAAGTGACGAAAAACGGGAAAGCCAAATAGCAAAGTAAATAACAGAAAGTACAGTATATAAAAAGAAGACTTCAATTTTACCAAACTGTCAAGACTATTCTATTCTATTCTATTTATTATATTATATTAAATTATATTTTATTATATTTAATTTTATTACATTATATTAAGTCATTGCTTAATTAGCCTAATTGCATGGAGAGCTATGTACAGATCTTTAATAAAAACATTTCATTACTTTCATACTGTTTGTGCTCATTTAAGACAAAATGATTTGTGTTTAAAATAAAATATACCAGGATGGACATGTTTACATATTATTAAGTGTATTTGTCTGTTTAAAACACATCCAAATCCACTATTACTCTTCAAATCACATATACAGAAGTTGATCTGAGAATTAAGTCTTTATATGGAGCGTGTCTGTCAGTCAGCACCATTACATGAACTGACTGATTCAAAGGTTGCATAGTGAATGCATTTGTTTTTATATTCATTTCAATGTGGTTTCAAGCCAACAACTTTTACAATTAGGCTATATTACATTTAAGATCGGCTCTTTAACGCTACTTCCACTTTTCATAGAAAGATTAACTATGGGGAGGAGATGGGATTATAGCGGGATAGAATGGTAAAATATGGGAGAATCCCAGCAAAAATGGGAGGGTTGACAGGTATGCAGAAAGAATGATATTTAGCCTTCAATGTCCTCTTTTATTATTTCTCCAAGCATACTCCTGAGAGCGAAGTAAGATAAATCTAAACTAGTTTCTGTTGTTCAAACAACTCAGTTGAGAACATCTGTTAAAATGGCGCACGTATTAAAAAAAATCTAAGCTCTAATTTTAAGTAACAAACAACAGAGAATTTAATTATATTTAGCATTATTTTAAAATTGTATTATTGTTGAATCATCTTTATTATGCTCATGAATAGTTCCAAAAGAACAAACTTGTTATAAATATAATAACATTTTCCTTATCTCTTTAAATTTTTACAATTATCATGAACTAGTCAATATAGAATTTGTAAAATTTAATATAGAAATGAAACCATTTGATATCCTTAAAGGTCAAATTATTTATTTTAAAGGATTTGCAAATATTTTACTTTGTATTAAAGACATTCAAATATATTTTTTACTTTAACAGAATTGAAAATAAACAAAAAATAAATAATGGGACCTACACAACATTAATGAGAACATAAAGCAAAAATAAAAAGCCCCCCAACAGCAGCCGGAGTGACACCAGACCCCCGCTGAGGTCTCAAGCCAACAAACCTAGACCTAAATTAATGAAATAATTATACAAGCTCTTAATTGCGGAGAACCATTATCAATTTTGTTGCACGTTGCATACATAATGATACGTGTACACACACACACACACACACACACACACACACACACACACACACAGTGGCGTTATGTGTCAAGGGCTCGGCCTCATATCCTGAGGGCAGCTCCCGCTTTGGAAGCGTGTGGCAGTGGGGGGAAGGTTTGTGTGTCTGTCGGTGGGTTAACGAGAGACTGACGATGACAAATAGTCACTGGCTTCTCCTTTCTCCTCTCATAAGCGCCATCAACCCCATAACCACTCATTCATTCATTCACCCCCCCCCCCCTCTCTCTCTCCTTCAATCCCCGCGGGCTGCTATTCATTTCTCATTGTGCTCTCAGCAGAAGGGTTACAAGAGATCGCTGTTGTTTATACACAAGCCCAAAAAATACAGAATACGTGAATAATAAACGTCCTCCTCCACCGTATGCAAATAAGCAACTCCCCTTTCCTTCACACATCAGCAATTAAAGCATCCCCCATATCAAACACTCCTTCAACAAAGAGCCCACAAATGAGTTTCAATCAGAGCAATTAAGGCCAACTTCGTCATCTCGATGAGACGGTTAGCGGTGTGTTCACAGACGAGACTCAGAATCCTGTCCGGAGGGGAGATGTTTTCATTCCTGTGTGAGAGAGACTGTGTGTTTACGGTGGTGTTCGAGTAACTGGTCCGACTGGTTATTTTACATACAGACTCCAAGATAAACATCAGAAAATTTGGGGAAATCCCCTCAGAAAGTAGGAATGTGCAGCAAGCAGCACATGTGTTCCCTTTCTGGTCTATAAAAAAGCTAAAAACTGTGTTGAGAAATTATTGGAAATTACATATAGCAAAATTAATATAAATTGGAGTTACAATAACAGTAATAGATGAAACCACTATGAATATTCATATTTGCTTGGAAGCTAAAAACCCAAGAAAAGTCTTAAATCTCAGATCATAACGAGTTAAGAAATTATCAAAATTAGAAGAACAACAACAACAGAATGGATAAAACCACTATGAATATTGATGTTTGCTTAAAAGCTAAAAACTCAACAAAACCCTTAAATCTCTTGATAAAAACGTGTTGAGAATTATTCTAAATTGGAAGAACAACAACAAAATAATGGATGAAACCAACAGGAATATTTATCTTAGTTTAAAAGCTAAAAACTCAACACAAGTCTTACATCTCTGATCAAAATAAGTTAAGAAATTATCAAAACTGGAAGTACAACAACAACATAAATGATACAACCATTATGAATATTCACAATTGCTAAGAAACTAAAAAGCTCAACAAAATCCCTAAATCTCTGAGCAAAATGAGTTTAGAAATGATTAAACTTGGAAGCATAACAACAACAAAATAATAGATGCCACCCCCATCGACATTAATGTTTGCTTATAAGCTAAAAATTCAACAAAAAGTCTTAAAGGTCTGATCAAAACGTGTTGATAAAATTATCAATCTTGGAAATGTAACAATAACAAAATAATTTATGAAACCATCAATAATATTAATGTTTGCTTAAAAATTTAACACAACAAAAGTCTTTAATGTCTGCTCAAAATGATCAAAACTGAAAGAACAACAACAAAACAACGAATGAAAAAACTATGACTATTGATGTTAGCTTAAAAGCTAAAAACTCAACCAAAATCTTAAATCTGACTAAATGCGTTTCGAAATGATCAAACTTGTAAATACAACAAGAAAATAATTGATGAAATCACAATCATTATATTTGCTTAAAAGCTAAAAACTCAAAAGTCTAATGGTGCGTTCACACCAGACGTTAAACAAAGCGATGTTAGGTCAATGTAAAGGCGCAAATAGACATCCTGTGGCGCAATTTGCACGAATGAGGTGGTTAAAATGTCAGTTCAAATGTAACGCATGAATCATGTGAACCGTTTGAGTTGGAAAATCTGAACTTTAGCAGACATTTGTGCCGCGTTAACCAATCAGGAGCTTGCTCTTGTAGGCACGTGATTATGATGTAGCGCCTCCAGTTGGTATCTAGAGGGGAAATCCTCCTGCCGACACTGGACAACAGCTCATCAAACTGGCCTTGGTTCAGTCAGAAGCATCAATGAAAGCTTCCATCGTCCAGGTTCAGTTTTAGAGGAGTTATGAACTCACAGAGCTGGGTGCACCTGTGAAATGGTCTAGTGGTCTCAGACACTACACCGAATGAATCTACACTGTTTTTCAGCCTTCCTAAAGCACATAAAGCATAGCTACTCTCTCAATAAAATCCATGTTGGCCATTTAGCAAAAGACCTAGAGTCACCAGTGGTGTTAACACAGCATCAAAATGAGTTGAGCAATGATCAAAGTTGTAATAATGGACAAATCCACTATAAATATTCACATTTGCTTAAAATCCAAAAAGTGCAACTAAAGTCTTAAAAATCTTTTCAAAATGTGTTGCGAAATTATCAAACTTAGAAGTACAACATCAAAACAATGGGTAAAGCCACTTTGAATATTCACGTTTGCTTAAAAGCTAATAAGCTCAACAAAAAAAACTTAAATCTCTGATCAAAATGAGCTGAGAATTGAACAAACTTGGAAGCACAACAACAAAATAATGGGTGAAACCACAATAAATATTCATGTCTACTTAAAAGCCCCTCCCCACACACACATGCGCCACACTCCACAGTTCCGGCAGACTTCTTAGTCCACAGAGCCTCCACGAAAGCGAGACTTACAGCCATGAATAGCTTTCATCAGTTAGCCGCCTGCAGCCGTTGATCTGTCCTATTGTGAGCTAAACAATAGGCAAACAAACAGTGGATAACACCAGCCTCAATAGTCATTCTGAGGCACCCGGAGGAGAGAACGCAGGCAGTGCAATGCTTCAGCTAATTGTAAGAACCCTGACCAGAGAGGAAATGGTCATGGGTCATTGAAACTGCACTGGAACACCCTTCAGAATAACCCACCATCCCCCAACAATTCTGTTATCGGGTGCCATCATTATAGCGCCTCTTTCCATCCATGTGTGGAACCTTTTTTTTCTTTTAATGCTGACCAAAGTCCTGGTGGCTGCTTTCAGAATGTTTATAAATGTGTCCTCGTCAATCAGACACACCGAGTGTTTGCGTTCGCCAGCTGCTTGCAATCAATCGTGGTGAGTGCGGTTTTGCTCTGGCTGTTGATTGACAGCTCATGTAGGGCAACCAGGGTAGGAAGCAAGCCATATCAAAAATCAAAGCAACTATTTTATTGGCTGTTGTTTTGTAAGTGAAGTTCTAGTATTTGAGGCAAAATAAAATTTTTAGACAATCGATTTATATATTTAAAATCGAGAGTCAATAATGGCAGTGGTTTACCCCTATTTTGTCTGGTTATTTCGTATTGGATTAGCACATCTACAGAGCCCACAGAAACCTGAAGCAGCTGTTAGATATCTGTATTTGCATTCTCAGAGGCAGGTATTGTTTAATGTGTGCTTAAGAGTGGGTGTACTTTGCGCAAGCTCCAACATTTACCAGTCATCCACCCTTAGACGTATAACTACGAACATTTGCACTATTGTGATGGTTTAAACACACAGATGTTGAGGCAGACTGCAAACATCTTCTGAATACTAGCACAAGCTCATAACAGACTTGCCTCTGCTTGCAATTTCCATGAAATTTGGGAATATACAAATTTATAGATAGTCTTTTTGTAATGATTTCACCTGTCTGAATAACAGTGAATAAAAATCCAAATCAAAGAATGTGGATGTCAAGAGTAGGGCTGCACAATATCGGAAAAACTTACATTACAGTATTTAGATTTTCTGTTATTTATATAGCAACTTAATGAACTTAATGAATCATTTTAGACTGATTGGGATGATTGTTTAGGAGAGTGCATCTGTATAAAATATAACAAACAAATTACAAGTAGGGATGCAACGATTACAGATTTTGGTTGTAAAATTATAGTGTGAAGGAATAATCTTGGTTTCACGATAATCATGATTATTATTAACTTCAAAACATAACTAGTTTAGTAAAACCTTGAGAGAAACCAGACTCAGTTTGGCATGACCATATCTCCTCTGGCCAAACAAAGTTGCAGTCTAGGTATCGGAGGCTGGAAAATGTATTAATTTAACTTATTAATTAAGTTTTATTAATTTATTATTATTATTTCAATTATTATTTTTTATTTATTTATTGCTGCTAAGTAACCAATTAATACAGATAAAAAGAATAATAAAAACAAACAAAAGTCCATTTCTCTTTGGACTTAAAAATAAGTGAAAAAAAAGTTTTGGCATTTAAGCATAATTAATAATTGTACATTGAAAATAAATGACAGAACAATGGATGGTTGAATGAATGAATAAATAAATAAAAGTAAAAAATAAATATAAAATAAATCTAAAAATAGTGTTTGTCTAATGTAAATTAAAACTGCACATTAGCACAGTATTTTCCCTTTTAAAGAGAACAAATGTAGTCAAAGACTGCTGAACCTCTAAAAGGTACTTTTGATCAACTATATGACAAAATTGTTAGGTATTTTCATTCTGTTTTTTTTCTCATTGGATGAGAAATGTGAATATTCTAAACAAAGTATGAAGCTGATTGGTCAGTTCTTGTCACATGACTAGCGATGCGCTAGCTGCATTTTTTACTAGGTGTACCAGGAAAGGGATAACGTGTTACGTCGCTCCCAATATGCACTTACAAGCCACGTGCCTTCATTGGAAATAATGTACTTGCGCACGCAAAAAAACGCAATATGTGATTGGCTCTTAGTTTATAGCCTCAGCCATGGTTAATCAATTGTGCGTGGATATTAGCCTCGGTGTACAAGCTCGGAACTTTAAACTAGGACACAGTTGGCATAACTTTGTTGAGTTGCAGCGGTGTTGAGAAGCCTTTACGATTAATTAACTATGTCAAATTTAAGCGCGGTTAATAGTGCAATCGGTTAATCATTGCGTCCCTAATTACAAGCAGATTAAAGTAGAGTAAATATACAAATGAAGGACTCTAACAGTATACAGGAACAGAAATAAAATAGTCAGAAGTACAACAAAGCTGCATAGTCCGTTTTGAGGAATTGTCCCAACGTATTTCCTGTTTTACAATTTTAATTTCTATAGCTTCTGAGAATCAAAAAAGAGTCACATCTTGATAAATAATGTTATGACAGCTGTTTTAAAATTAAGTTATGATTGAATTGTCTCTTGTTACAGTTATGATATAGTTTGATAACAAGCAGGAAATGTTCATGGGCCGATGACATGACCACATAGAAATGGTCTATAGTCTTCATTGTGTAAATAATTAATTACAATTAACCTTGTTAAATCTATAAACTTAATGAGTCCCTGTGCCTAAACACTTTAAATTTGCTTCAAATGTTAACGCAGGCCTTAAAAACACAAGCAATTGATAAACTTTATCATGGTAAACCGCAACCATTGAAATGAACTGTTGTACCTGGCTAACTACAATCATGACTTCACATTGCACGTCCTGTTATGTGACTTTTGTGGATTCATTGCGATATCAATCTAAAAACATATAGTGTGTCATAAACCAATGACAGTTTCGAGTAGTTTGACAGTTGGTGCAAAGTATCAAGCATAGTCCGATGGTTTCAAACTACCGAAACAAAGCCCAAAACAAACTTCGGTTAACACAGATATAGCTTTAAATGACCTCATACACATTAAATATTTAATTTCACTGACATTCTGCACCAGCACAACACAGAAAAGTTTTTATGAAGACCATGTTCACTATAGCTACAGCACAGATGCTTTCGAGAAAGCAAGTGAATCATTCATGAGAGTCACTTTAAAAATCGTCAACTGGAAATACTTTTTGTACAGAAGGGGCCATTGTGAGCGCTGATTTCAAGCAGGCAGACATCAAGACATCTGCTAGCGACCAAGGCAGGGTCACTGTGACCATAATCTAAGCAGGCAGAGACCCAGAACTGGGCATGAAAAGCTTTACAGATACACCCATCAGCCAAGGACAGGAAGAATGGGACAGAGAGAACGAGAAAACAGAGCTACAGGATGGAAAGTGGCAGAAATGCTTCGCTCAGTGGAAAGCCAGTGTCCCTTTGGGAAGCAGTATGTAGAAAAATGAGCTCATTGGCAGGATTAGAAGAGACGTGATGACAGAGAAGGGTGCATTTACACACAGAAACCTCACCTGTACAAGCAGGGATGACCTGACTGCAGCTTGAAAGAGGATGTGACCTCTTCAGAAGGTGAACAAAAACACATGAAGAGAGTGATATCTGCACAGAAACCCCCACAAAATGATACCCATGGCAATCATTACCCATAACCTTTACATACACTTTTTACACTTGCTTTTTTTCCAAATGTATACAATTGACTATATGCCGGACTTTCAAACTAAACTACACAAACCAGGAGTGCTCCACTGCGGAATCTTCAGAACAACAGCAACAGAAATTGCATTTAAAAATGGTACGGTGAACTTAATATGTATTGAATATGATGAAATAACAACAAAATAGTAGCAAGAAACACTATTCAGCTTATTTGTTCCATGGTTGAATTCAAATAGATTTTGATGTTGGGATACTGGTTTATGCACACATGGGTATACTTCCACGGTTAACAGTTCAAGCTACAGAGCAAGAGCCTGTTCTTAACTTGTCTCAGCAAATTTTCAACCAGATAAACTGAAAACTGTCACAAACCAGGCACATGTTTTCACAGACATGGAGAAAAGGCAATGTTGTAATGGTGCTGTATGTTTTTTACCTGAATAAAACTGGCAGATAAGTGTTTTGGCAGGCAGTTTAGGAAAATTTGTCAATTTAAGAAAAGTTTAAGAACAGACACAAGCTGTGAAAGCACATAGGAGCAGTGTTGGTTGAAAAAGGTCAAAAATGTATATAGCAGTCAATGTTATTAGTGAATCAAAAAAGTTAAGGCAAGAATGGGTGTTGTTGAATACTTTTACTTTGATCAAAGGTTTTGATCCACTTCAAATGTTGACTACTCATGCTATATTTATTAAAAGCAAAAATATTTTTCCCCAAATCACCCAGCCCTTACTTGTAAACAAAATCAAAACAGCCAATCAAAACAACACTGTGGTTAGGGATGCAACTGGTTTCACTATTAACCACGCTTTAATTTGTCATGGTTAATTAATTGTATAGGCTTCTCAACATTGCTTTCTGCACAGCACAAAACTGCTGCAACTAAAAGTCCTGCCAACTGTGAGCTACTTTAAAGTTCCGAGCTTGTTCACTGTGGCTAATACCCACGCACACTAAATTAACTATGACTGAAGGTATTAACTAAGGGTTTTTGCGCGCGCAAGTTTGTTCTTTCTTTTCATTCGAGTATATATTGTGAGTGAACTGCATGTGGTGCAAATACTATTTATTTATTCTTATTTTTGATCATTTATTTGTTTATTTATTGTTCTGTTATTTATTTTTAGTGCAAAATATAGCATATTTTTAAATGCCAAAAATGTTTTTCACTTATTTTTAAGTCCAAAGAGAGAAATAGACTATTGTTTGTTTTTATTATTATTTTGTGCTGTATTATTTAGTTACTGAGCAGCAAATAATAACACTTTACAATATAAGTTGTGATAACCGTGAAACCGTAAATATTCCTCAGACTACAGGTCTCAAACTTGATTCCTGAAGGGCCTCAGCTCTGCATAGCATTGGTCCAGCCCAAGGCAAATACAGCTAATCCAAATGATCAAGTTGTTCAAAAGAGTCTCGAACACCTTGATTAGTTGCATCAGGTGTGTTTGATCAGGGTTAGAGCAAAACTGTGCAGAGCTGCGGACCTCCAGGAATCGCATGCCATAGATTATAATCGTACAACCAAAATCTACAATCGTTGCATCCCTAATTGAGGTAAACAGAATATTTACCCTATAAGTTCAAGATTTTATATCAACATGCCAGTATTTTCAGGCCTTTCTTCTATTGTCCTCTCCTTCGATTATCATGCTTATCGACTGCCCGAACAGGTGACACCTGCAGGAAAGATATGCCAACTGCACTCCCACACACAGAGCCGTGAATTCCTTCCACCACACAAGATGTTCATCCTCGTGATCCCACTTCTGGTTATAAGCCACAGAAGTGTTTGGGTGCTGCTATCTGTTCTGTGCAGCTGCAACACAGTCTGGGAAAACCTGCAGATGAGCTCTAATTGCTTGGTACAGGTGCCCTGGCTGGCATTCATAGAGATGCAGAACACGAGTCTGAGAGGTAGCAGACCACAGCTGTCCTTCACTGCAGAGGTGACAGACATAAAGCTGGGATGCTATTGCCACGGGTGATAAGATCAGAAAAAAAACACACAGGTTAAAAGCAAAACTTCATGCTACTTTGTCAAAAATATTTAGTCATAAAGGTGAGAATACTCCGCTTTATGAAAAATTACAAAAAGTGATAAAAAATGTATCTTGGTACAATCAAACTAGATATCAGTCAATGTTAAAAGGTTAGTTCACCCAAAAAAAATCATTGTGTGATAAATTACTCTATCATGGCCTTTCAATTCAAAACTAGAGACCTTTGTTTATCTTCGGAATACAAATTAAGATATCTTAGACGAAATCTGAGATGGTTGTTGCTAGATCGGATATGGTTGCAGCCGGAAGTTAAAAAGTCATTTATTTATTTATTTTTTGGATTATTTATTAAATTTCAAATTTATTGTATTTTATTAACGTCTACCCCCACCCCGACCCTAAACCCAACCCTCACAGTAATGTAAAAACAGTAGTTGTATACAGTATTATTTATGTTATCTATTACCCAATAAATTATATTTTTTAACGCCTATCCCCACCCCAACCCTAAACCTAAATGTCACAGTACTGTAAAAATATTAATTATTGTTTTACAGTGTCATAAAAAAATGCTGCTTTATTAATGTGCATATCACACTTCCGGCCGACTGAATATCTGATCCAGACTTTACCGTCTGAGAGCTTCCTCATCCTCCATAGACATTAAGCCCTGACTTGTTCAAAAAGCCGACAAGAAAATGAACGAATGAATGAATGAATGAATGTTCAAAAATACCAAAAAACATCCTCAAAACCAACCGTATGCCTTCAGAGGTTCAATTCAAATTCTACTAATCTACAATAATATCTTGTGTTCACATAAAACAAAAATAACTTTATTTAATAGTTTATTTTTCTAAGTGTTAGTATAGGGGGCGTGCACAATTGAATGCCCCCCCCTATACCGGAGTTTCATGTAAGTGACTTGGTAGGTGCAGAAAATAGTATCAAACAGCTTAGGGTGTGTGGAATATCCTGTCACAAAATGCATAGAAAAGTCCAACAGGATGGTTAGATTATATAAGGTTTCTCTTTGTACTTTACTTCAATAATGCGACTAAAATTGGTATACAACGACTTTATATAACCAACTATAATAAATATATAGATTATAAGACAATTTGATTTCTAGTTAATTAAATCGTTACTATAGTCAAATTAAGATTATCAAAAATCGCTGTTCACATTGTAGACTCTTTAATCAGAGTATTGTCTTAATCATATTAAAATTGGACTCTAGATGTCCATATAAATGTACTCATTGTGTCAAGCATGCACAAACGTCCTCCCATAGCCTCACAATATTCCGATTGACCTACTGAACACATATGCACAGTTTTGACAATTCTTTTTGATACCTTTCTAGACCATTTCTGTCTATGGAGGATCAGACAGCTCTCGAAATTCATCCAAAATATCTTAATTGCTGTTAAGAAGTTCTTAGGGGTTTGGAACAACATGAAAATTAGTGACATGACTTTCATTTTTGGGTTAACAAACACTTTAAACACTATATTCCCAAACAAAATCCAAATAAACTAAAAATCTAATAAACAAATAGAGCAAACTATTTTAATTAAGAAAACTTTCAGAACTAAATAATGAACTATTTATTTACACATTTATTATTTTTGTTTGCAGAAAATTATATAGAATTTACTCATTTCCTGTAAATCTATGGTCTAATATAGGTTTGGCATGAACCGAGTAAAAATGTCTTTCGGTCCATTAGTGTTACATGTACACTTCGATAAACAAAGTACATTCTTGTGTGTTTGATTCTAGTGAGTGGGAGATATAATCGCAGCGATGATAGCAGCATGCCCAGTGGTCAGTTAAGCTACATGTAGATTTTTTGCTGATGGGAATAAGAGGAGAACAGCTGTGTTGCTCTCTATCTCTCCTCACCTCTACATCCATGTTTCCAAACTCGTGAGCAGCCAAATCTCATCTGGCACACCCAGACGGGCTTCCCCCACCCTAAGTTTCGCATTCCCCAGCAAAATCTCACCACTCTCCATCTTTTTCTTCATTTTCCATTTTATGCACAGATAACAGGACAGAGAAGCAAACAACCATGGTGAAGACATAACACTACCAAAAAACAAACTAAATACAAGAGTTTTCCACATCAACCCCTCGAAACACCCACACACAGAGACAAACAGATGGGCAAAAACTCATTCAAATCCCAGAGCATAGTTAAGCAGAGGGCAGCACAGCAGTTCCTATGCAAAACAGCAACTGAAAAACATGATGCGTGAAGGACATTTTTACTACAGGTCAAGCCTTGCAGTTTAACATACAATTTTTTTTAGCTTCTGATCATCTGATATTGCTATTATATCTAATAATAAACAATTCGAACTAATAATGATATTTGTTTTTAAGTTTTAACTTTAAAATACAAGCAGAACAAATTTGAATTAGTTTCTTGTATTTGTCCCAATATTGACTGCTAATTCTAACAATAAAAAGCTCATATTTATTATTATTAATCTGTATTAATATTTATTAATCTAATGTTCCTTCTTTTGTTGCTCCACATCACTTTTGAATAGGGATGTAACGGTATTGTAAATACCGTCATACCGCAATATTATTTTTTTTCGATATTACCGTAGTCGCATGACTCGGTAAAACTATAGGTCTTCTGAGAAAATTTGCTCAGGCGAATGAAGCGAACGGGAGGTAGCTTAAACTACATTTCCCATCAGCCCAGGCGTGGCCATAATCCTTTGCGGTCTGTTGTCGCTACAGATCCAGTAATGCGGAAATGGAGTGTGCTGCTAGTAGCGCAGATGAAAAAAAGATGGAAATGATCGAACCTAAAGCGGGTGTTGTCGCCGCGCGCGTACTGAATAGCAGTGTTGTCGCGCGCGTTCTGATCAGCTGTGTTGTCTCGCGCGTATTGTAAAGCGCCGAGGGGGGGGGTTGAGCGCGCATACTCAAGAGCGGTGTTGTCTACTGAAGGGCTGGACGGAGGTTGTGTCGCGTCGCGGGGGCACTTTTGATCGATTTGGAAGAGCATTTTCTATCCAAGACTAAAAAGGGCATGTGCACTGCACAGGTTGAGCCCTATGTGTGCACGTGCCTGCAAGTTGGGGAATACGACTAATAGCAGTCATGGGGACTGCAGAAACACAGCACACTGTTCAGATTGATGCAGACATTGACTTGTACCGCAAAGAGACCTCTATCTCACTCATGGTTTGTCTTCTCAAGTGGGGGAAAGACAATGCACAACGTCACCCACTGCTGTCAACCTGGGCCAAATCATATCTCTGTCCCAGAATCCTCAGTCCCAAATGAGAGGGTTTTTTTTCTGTTGCAGGGGACATTGTAAATACCCAGAGATACCAGCTTTTACCAGATTATAGTTATATGATAATTTTCCTTTAAACCTATCTCTATCTAAGTGAGTGAGTGATTAAATGTTGAATGTGATGAGTTTTCAACAATACTAAATTGAAACTTTATTTTTTTACATGGTTTAATAATTTTTTGTTATTAAAATTGAAGTTCCTGTTTCAAAGCTTACAGATAGATGACTAATTTGTATGTCATTGACACTTTTGGCACTTTTTTGGAGTATTTTCAAAAGTTTTGTTTTTCCTGTAAATGATTCAATAAATACCGTACCGTGACATTCATACCGAGGTATTACCGTACCGTGAAATTCTGATACCGTTACATCCCTACTTTTGAAATATACTGAAACTACTGAATCAACAAATCATGCAATAAAAATTTTTTGTTAATATTAGAAAAAAATTATTCGTTCCATTCATAGATGGAAAATATAGACGATGAAAACAAAAAGTAAAGTGAAATGTTGCTTTGGCAACTAACTGAAATAAAATTATTTCAAGTTAATGCATTAAAATGTAATTTACTTATTGCAATAAACAGTAGTTTATGGACTTATTACCTTTTAGTAGTGAATTTATAGGTGTGCATTTTATCTTCTTACGCATTAAATATGCGCTCCACTTTTTATTGATTGAGACATTGAATTCTTTTATCATTTGCAGTGTTTCCAAATTGCATTGCATTGTTTCCAAATTTTCTTGCGGAAGTTTTTTCTTTCCATTTGGCATGCGTTATTAAATTCCAAAACACTTTCACCAGTCCTTACTCCTTATTTGCATCTAATACCCCAGTTTGTTACGGGGGGCATAAATGAAATGTTTATGAGTGAATGTAACCCAAAATTACAGGAAACGCTTATATAAAAGCACTTCACGTAAACACCTTCATTATATTATTGTCTATTAAAGCAAATAACTAGATTACAGATGTGCATGTAAGCGTAGTCAGCAGTGTCTTCAAAGTAAGTGAAAAATACAGAAGGGCATCCTGCTGATTTGATTCAGAAGGACACTTTTTGTCAGACGGCTCACCAGTTTGACCTTCATTCACCGTCATTTATTTTAAAAAGGACCCGGTCCATTTTATTAGTTTTTCTCGAACGCATAAACTCTACAAGTGCCTGATAGTTAGATGTGGAGCTAAAATTAATCAGATTGACTCTAGTGGCACAGTAGGAATACACACAGATTCGAAGCCTTGGTATACATCCGCACTAAAATATCAAGGTGAAAGTTATCAAAGCTTGCGTAGAACAGACCCAGCTCCCAACATAACTTTGAGAATAGATTAAAGGCAATATTTGTTATTATATTATTACATATTTATTGCACGATAAGAGTCTTGTGTTAACGCAGCACGTTAACGCCGATAATGGCCCACCACTATTTAAAACCAAACAAAAATAACAACAAAAAACAACAAAAACTAAATAAAATAATAATTATATATTATTTATATTTTATATATTTATATATATAATTTAATATATAAATTGTATGATAACCTTGATTTGAATCGATGCAGGTAATTTGGATAAGCCCTGTGTTTATTGGTAAACACATTTACTGGCACTGTTCACACAGTCATTTATGAAGCTGCTCAAAACAGGTTAAACGTGGGTGGTCATTTGTTGATGTGAACATGATTTGTGATGTAAATGCCTGAACATCTTGTCATCTTGTTTTTGTTTTGTTTTTTTAATAGCCTAGTACAGTCAAAAAAGAAGAAAATTTTGTTTTACATGATACTTTTTATTTATCTCTCACTTTTTCTTTGTCTTCACCTGCTTAAAGGGTTATGACAGTCCTGAGACGTCTTATCCAGAAAGGAAACCAAAAACATGTAAAAAAAAATCCATGTGACTTTAAAGGTTCAACTTTAATCATACGAAGCTTCAAAAACACTTTTGTTCACCAAAAACCTGTAAAAATGGCTTTGTTTACCAATGTTTCTTTCACGTCAGTATGTGCACTTACTACGATTTATGGATTTATGCAGAATAATTTTCAGAGTGTAGGACATGGAAACCTAATTTATAAATTAAAAATTCAACAAAAACAACAAAAAAAATGATAAACTATAATACAATTTGTTTCTTAGTGGATGCATAATTGTCAAAGCATTTGCATATTATTCAATATTTAATACTGAAATTAATATGAAAACATTTACACAAGTAAACAAATATATTGAATCATGGGCTCACCTAGACACACCTATTCTGTGTACGCCTACTTGACATTGTCTTATCTACATGCAATGATGTATTATTTTCCATATTAAAAGGAGTTTTTGTCGAAACCATCCATGACAGCAACACTACTATGACATTGATCACCTCAGGTACTGATTATGGGCTTTATTCAGTGTTAAATAATACTAATGTGAGCTTGAATGCCATTTTATGTGACATTTATTGCCACACTCATAGTAGCAGCAGATAGTTTACCTCAGAGCTAGCAAACAAATAGTTTGAAAATGTAAGTCAGAACTGACTCAACACCTGCACAATTAATCAGAAAAAGATTGCAATCTCGATTCGACACAGATATCATAATGTCACATTTAAGACTTCTTAAGACCTTTTTAAGACCATTAAGTATTAAATATAAGACCTACATCACAATATCAAAAACATGCAAACACTTAAAGAGAAAATGCAAAAATCACAAAAGTAGTGGCAAAATAAATGTATTCAAATTGAACAGTACTTAAGACAGGTTAGATGCATCATGGAACAACAGGAAAAACAAACAAACGTCTTAAGACTGATTTATATTTTCGCCTGGCGCCACATCGCGCACCTCTGCTGACCGTGCGTGCACCTCAAATGAACAAGACTCTTTAAAATGACAGATGCAGTCAAAAGAAAGCCGCCGTAAAGTCAGACGGATAAACAAAGTAGGAAGTTTCTCTGAACTATGACATATCATTAATATCATCCAAGATTTTTAAACTAATTACTTTTTTATAAAGATTTTTATAACCATTCAAAACTTTTTTTTAAATCAAACTTTGATGCATAACTTGATTTTGTTCATATCTCGGACAGTTCTACCTATTAAAGTAAAATAATAATGACTACAGATCATAAGTTGGTCTACAATCTTATTGTTTAATATGGAAACAATAAAAGCAAAAAAAAAAAAAGCAAACTAACAAAAAAAATACAGACCACTAAACAATTCACACATTACTAGCTGGTTAGTTTCTGTCCTCTACTTATAAGCTAAAAAGGCAATAAGGGTCCAACATTCCTGACCATTATCACCAATAAAGCCTAGAAAAACAGGGCATCCGTATATTGTATACCGATAGGTTCAAATATTCTTTTCCAGTTATCAACTTTGCCATGACTTCTTTTGGCTTTAACAAACTTATTCCATGGGTTTTTCCAAAGATTTTCACAAAAACTTTCTTCCTTTCCCATAACTGTAGCAATTTCTAGCTACGAATTATTGTTCATCAGGTTCTCCCTATCATGCATGGATGGATCATAAAGGTGTCTTTACAGGCGTACCTGTTTCAGACAAAATCTCTTCAAAGTGATTCATATTCAACTTGAATCAAATACTGTGCCGCTCAAACTGTTCGCTCGCGTCTCAAAAAAATTTGTGTGCTCCGGCAGCCGAAATTATGTCATGCGCACCCAAAGCGAACCTCCGCAAACTCTGCGATGACGTCACATTCGGCATGCGCACTAAGTTCAATAACAGAAAGCTGATTGGCTATTGCATGTTGGTCTCATTTGTAGTTGTAATACCGCAAATTACAATTGGACTAGTGAAATAAAGAGCTACAACCCCACGAAAACAAAGCAACAACAAAAAAGAATTTAAATGAGCATTAGATTTAGCGTTACATGGACATGGACAAAATAAGACCTGTAAAAAAATATTTAAGTCCTAGAACATTTAAGAATTTAAGGCCTAAAATTTAGATTTGAAAATTTTTGACTTTAAGACACTACAGAAACCCTTATAATGTTGAATATAATGCATATAATCAGAGGGAATCTGATAAGCAGTGAAGATCCTTTTACCAGTGACAAAAAGAGTGTTGTCAATGACAAATTGCAAGTATATGTCTGAAACACAATGATTCAACTTGAAAATCATGAAGAGTTGTATTCTGATGTCATCACTTTACTGTAAATTAACAACCAGAACAATTTTAAAGTCTGTTCAATGTCTATACAAAAGTTTAGCATTTTAACCAACAGTAGACCTACACATAGACCTAATATTACTGTTGCTTTACCATATGTTTAATAAATAACAATAATAATAGCCTACTCATATTAACTTTTGTTTTACATCTACAGAATCGTAAGAAAATCGTGACCTTGGTTAAGGTAAAAAAAAAAAAAATCGTGATTCTTATTTTAGCCAGAATCGTGCAGCCTCAGCATGTACTTTTATTAATGTTAAAGAGGCTTAATTTAATAGTGTATTGATTAGACCATGAACCTTACCATTTTGTTGGGAGTGCAGTACAGTATTGTCATGTTGAATCTGATGTGGACAAACTAATTGCTTATCACTGAAATCTGGAGTCGCGTCGCATATTGTTAGGACACATTGTTACAATTTAAACTGCTTAGTTAATGGTTTACATTTGTAATATGTATATTATTTGCTAATTAAAAACCACTCCATGTTGATTTGTGTGTTTCCTACAAAGGCAACCCAGAGTGCTGACATATAATTGGGTAAACAGGCGGTGGGTGGGTTGTAGAGAGCAAAACATTCTGACAGAATGCGCATTTTCAAAGGAGAAAATCTGACATTGTTTTTCAGATTAAAAAGAATGTTCACTTAGCATGTTTCTTAACTATCTGCAAACATATTATGGCATCTTTATGCTTTAGAAAAGTCAAAAACTTACATAAAGAACATTTAATTTGTGTTCCGAAGATGAACAAAGGTCTCAGGGAATTGGAAAATAGGTGTACGAGTGCTGAATGTAGAGAGGTCAGATGGGAGACAAGGAACTGATGTCTTCCTGATTCATCCAATAGGAAACTGAGCTCTGTGATCAACATGAGCACATTCAACAGCACTCGCACAGCTGTCTAACCACATCTAATAACAGCTACTGAAGCTCCCACACAAAACCCAATGAAACAACTCTAGCTAATGATCACGACAATGGTCTACAAACAAACAGATTCCAAACTCCCTCCCGCTGTTTAGCATCTGGTTTCCTCCTAGCATGTGGCACAGCTCTAATTTATCCTCCTCGCTCACACACTGACCTTAATACCAGCTTGGATCGCATCGGAGTATATAAACACTCTGATAGCAGGATGTAATCTGCATCCAAACACTCAGTAGTCGTCATAAAGCTGTCAGGTTGCTTGCACTTCCTTCACGCAGCTCTCGCCGTTCTCTGACACACAACCAGGTGATTCAGGCACAGCATGTGTTTAATGGGATCATTCTGTGCTGTCTGAGGGGTAATGAACCTCAGAATGGGATGCGTTTGTGATGCGTAAAGACCCTGCTGATCTATACTGCACACTTAATTAAACTAAACGACAGTGAGAGAAAGAGAGAGACGGAGAAACGATGCTGCTGCATGCAAAAACACGAGCAGTGTAGTCTGATTAACAAGCAAACGACTCTAGAGCAATAAACGAATTCACTGAATGAGTCTGCAGATTCTTGACATACTGTATGACATGCTTTGATCGTCATTACTTACATTTTGTACGCTGAAGATTTGAGAAACGAGATTAGTTTATAGATTCACTTTTTCCAGTAGTTTTAAATCATCCATAAAACGATGTACAAGGGCTGAACAATATATCGTTTGAGCATCGATATCGCAATCCGTGTATCTGTGAGATTAGAATATTTATTAAAGTTTAAAAGATAAACATTATTAAATATTATTATTTTTAATCATGTATACAATGATGGCCATGATACTTTACATTTAATTGTTCTTTTTTATGTATTTGAATACTGTTAGACTCAGTAACAGAAAAACACAAAGCTCTGTTGGTTTCGCTTTTATTTTTGCTCTGTTGTATTTATATATGCTAGTTACTTATTATATTTTATGCAGATGCACTGCTTAGAAAAAGACTTTATAATCCCAGTCAATCTAAAGGAGTGAAATCTTTCCAAATTATATTCATATCTCAATATATATAAAATACAATATCGAAATGTCAGATTTTTACAATATCAGCCCTAATATGTTATCAAACATACACTGGGCAAAGAATTTTAAATCTAAAGAATTTATATATATATATATATATATATATATATATATATATATATATATATATATAAATTCATATATATAAATTGTTGCGTTGCATCTACATGCCAACTAATTCTCATTATACGTAGGCTGTTAGGTTGGGATTAGGGTTAGTGTAGGTTGACATGTAATTGTAAAGTTTCTTAAAGTCTGTTGAAGATGCAGTATCATCAGATATTAAGCAGACTCGGATATTAATACTCAAATGAGAATTAATTGGCATGTAGTTGCAATGCAACTTTTAGTTAACAAAATGTGCAATAGGGACCACCAAAATAAAGACTTACCATAATAATAATTATACACAAATATAATTTGCTGCAATTATGTAGGTTTTATCAACAATTTTTAAAATGAAACAATATGATGAGGATATTATTATTTCTATTTTTATTGACATTATACTGATATTTATGAGCTTTAAAATGGCACGCCTATTTCAAAAATAAATTGTCATCATTAAAAATATATAGGTTTAATCCACATTATCCTTTTAAAATTTAGCATTTATTCATTCATTTTTTCATTTTCCTTCGGCTTAGTCTCTTTAATAATCTGGGGTCCCAGCCGGGACTCGAACCAGTGATCTTCTTGCTGTGAGGCGACTGAGCAAACAACTGAGCCACATATGCCAAATTTAGCATATGTTTTTAATTTACTACTCTCGTCACACGCAGTGTACATAGTTGTCTGTCATATCAATAAAGCACAATCAAGCTAAATTTGATGTCAAAATAGATAGAAAATACCAAATTAGATTTACCAACACAGATATTCGGAGTCAGAAAAATGTACGCACTGAATTGCTGCAGGAAAAGTGTATGAACGCAATGCTGCAGGTTTCTATTTTTTGTCTTCTAGTCATACCTCATCAGAGAAAATACCATATATTTAGTGAAGTGCGTGTTTGTGTGTATTTGTGTAGAGCCTATGCTCCACTGGTCAGGTCAGTATTATTGCCTAAAGCTATAACAGTCGTTCTCCTTCTGTAACAAACACAATGCACACACAACTACCACCATATGAAAAAAAAATCTGAATGAACACTCATTTTGTTAACCTTCCTCCAACTTTCCGTGACCACTGTCAGATCTGAAGAATTCAGACTGCAGAGGTAAGTCACATTAAAGGACTTCATTAAACTTTAAAAAGGAATGTTTAAAAGGATTTTGTGCCTAACTAGAGCTGCTCCAGCTAACGGATACAGGCAGAGGCTGACCTACAAAACACAGACTGCAGGATGAGCGCATCTGACTTTCAGACACAGTCCACTCCTCTCCACCCCCATCCTCGTTCACTCGGTCAGGGCTCGTTATTTTTACTCAGCAGTGCTTCCGCAGTGGTAGGAAACCAGGAGTAGCCAGAAAGAACTATGGTAAAGGCATACATTCACTTAGGGTGTGTTCACACTTGGCAGGTTTAATTTGATTGTAGAGAATTCTAGTGCGATTGCTCTGTTAGTGCACTAGCTCATCTGAATAAATGTGAATGCTTCATTCTAGCTGATCATTTAGTATCAGAAGTGGCTTCTATGAAAAGCAAAGGCCTCTAAATTATACTTATTTTACCAAAATAAAATATGGTTATGCCTTGATTTTTAATTATTTATTTATTTAATTAGGACAGTAAGTTCTGACTTTGCTTAGACAAAAGTCTTGTCACTTAACAGAAATAATGTTTAGTCTAAAATATAAAGTCATGGTGCAGTGGAAAAAGAATTAATATTGTTTATGACTCCCATGAGCTTGGAGGTCTGCATCCATACATCTCTGCAATGACATTAATAAAATCATCTGGAATGGCAAAGAAAGCTTTCATGCAGGACTCCAAGAGTTAATCAAGATTATTTGGATTCATCTTCAATGTCTCCTCCATCTTACCCCAGACATGCTCAATAATGTTCATGTCTGGTGATTGGGCTGGCCAATCCTGGAACACCTTGACCTTCTTTGTTTTGATGTGGAGGCTGAAGTATGAGAAAGAGTGCTATCCTGCTGAAGAATTTGTCCTCTCCTGTGGTTTGTAATATAATAGCAGCACAAATGGCTTGATACCTAAGGCTGGTGATGTTGCCATCCACTCTGCAGACCTCTTGTATGCCCCCATACTGAAAGTAACTATGATTTTTCCATCACCAAACTTGAGTGATTTCTTCTGCTGTATTTGTGATGATTAGGAAGCAGTTCAACAAATGATTTATCAGAAAAACCTACCTTCTGCCGTTTTTCAAAATGATCAACAAGAAGTCAAGTTATTATTTGCTGCTCTTACAACTGGGATCAACGACAAGTCTTTTGTCAAGTAGTATATAAGGTCTATTTAATTTTATTTTATTTAAACGTTTTGGTAATTAAAATATGTGATTCTATTTTTAAAGTATGTTACAGTATTTTAAGTGAATTTTATTTATTTATTTATTCTTGTATTATTTAATTATCCTCCAATTTACCCGTTTTTTAAGTAAGGCTGCTTCATTGAAGTATTGACAGAATTGTGTTCTCTATCATTAGAGCGGTGTCCATTCTCAGACCATATAACCCTTTGATGACCATCCTGTTCCGTAGTTCATAATAAGTTTATTCATCCTAAATGTGTCGGGTGCCTACAGTGCACTAAAATGCAACATTGCACTTTCCTGGTCTAGCAACACACCAGCCACGAGTGAAATCGATTGGATGAAGAATTCTAGACATAATATAAATCCAAATAGGCAGACAGAAACACAGAGATTGCTGCCTTTACAAGAGGTGAGAATAGGTTCAGTCCAACACCTTTTGTGGCTTAGAACATATAATATAGAATTCTAACAAAGCTTCAAAGCTCAAATAAGAGTATTCAGACCAGCCATGTACAGTGATTTAATGCAGTCGCTTGACGCAGAAGTATAATTCAGCCTTAACAGGTTACATTGAAGATAGTATTGAATTGGTAAATTATTTCTTTAAGTAAGCTGACTCTTGGATAATAGAGGCTCAATGTCGCAAATCACATAACTGGCATCAGTGATACGCACCGTCACATTTTTATATTAATATCTCAAAAATAAAATGTACACCACTAATCAAAACTATCACTATTTTTTTACTATTTATAGAAGTTTTTGTAAAAACATAACACCAAATAGTGTTCATCATGTATATATGTTAACAAAATTATCTCTGTGTTATTACCTGGCTAGAACATGCACCAAAACACCAACAAACAATACAGCAATTATACACCACCATCCAAAGAATAAAAATAATAAAATCTCAGCCAGATCAATGGAATACGAAACAAAATAAAACGACTAATTAGAATGTAAAAAGGAAGGAGAGAGAAAAAAAAATTATTACCCCCCAAAAATTATTACAGAAACATTATTAACCTATACATCTAAGGAAGGGGCCCCATATTTTGTCATACAACTTCTGCTTGCCAAATCTTGGTGTTGTGTACATGTTCTCAATCATTTTTGATGATGCAATATATATCACCCATCCATAAAAAAAAACTGTTCCAACCACATTTTAGCTGATTGCACAGCCTCTCTATAGTGTCAGTATGGTTAAAAACACTATAGTATTTATTATAAATTACTATATTATATTTTTTATGTGGGTGCCTGATGGCTGAAAATAGATCTGTTACTTATTTTAAATGTTTTTTTACCTTGGACATTTATGTTAACATTTATCATCATTATTTAATTGTTTAGGATATCCGTATTCACATTCTGATTGCAATACCTAATTATTAAATTGACTATAATTAAATGAAATATTCAAGCATGCACTAAAACACTAGCAAACAATACAGCAATTATACAGCACCATCCAAAAAAATAATAATAATAAAATCTCAGCCAGACCAATGGAATAAGAAACAAAGTAAAATGATTAATTAGAATATAAAAAGGAAGGAGAATGAAGAAAAAAACTTATTACCCAAAAAAATTATTACAGAAACATTATTAACCTATACATCTCCCCATATTTTGTCATACAACTTCTGTTTGCCAAATCTAGAGAAACGTAACCTTTCCAGCTTGAGGGCACAAACTATTTCAGCTAACCATTTAAAAAAAAATTTGGAGGTGTCGTGGATTTCCACTCCATCAGAATCACTCTCTTGGCCAGCACCATGCCAAACACAATGGAGAGATGTTGATGTTTAGGCCAAGTTAGAGCCTGGTCTGACCATCCAAACAATGCTATTTCCACATCAATTTTAATGTCCATTTCAAAATGCTGGGAGTAAAGTCAGAGGATACTTTTCCAAAATACGGATACGGATACTTCTGAACAGGACCAGAATATATGACCACAAGTCCAGACTGCGACTCTGCATTTATCACTTTCTTTTTAGCCAGACCAAAAGAAACAAGAAAACCAAACTACTGAACTAAATGTGTACAAACCTAAGAAACCTAACAGGGTTTTTCAATGAAACCACTAATAAACATCATAATGAAACATTTTAATAGGTTGTAAAGCGAGTGATGTCGGTTCGATTCCAGCCATCAGACAGTGAGCCCAGATTTCCTCTCCGCTTTTCCCAGTTGCTCTCTGCAATGTCTACTTGCCTGTCCAATTAAGTGTTAACACTCCACTTTCTAAGAACCCTGACCCTCACACACTCAATAACTTACTCCTTCAGTTCAGTCCTTCTGCTTTACTTCCTCCTCTCATGAGCAAAGGAAACAAAAGCCACATTTAGTCGGTCCCTGCTGTGTCTTTGTTCTGGAATGGATGTTCTACAGCACACTGCGGTGATGACAGCTGCATGGATACAGTACAACTCAACAACCCATCTCTGGCTGCCATCCACACTTAGGATTCTCTCACATTATGTCTCTCTAGTATTCAGAGGAAGGAAAGATCCAACACCAAAGGATTTTCATGTGCATTTTACAACTGATGAGGACAGGTGTTTTATGCTCTACAGTTCAACAGTGACACAAAACACAATGTGCATTAAGTGTATGACAATTCTTGCAATAACTCTTAAGGCCCACAAATTAGGATTTGTGCGATAATAATTTTCTTTTGAATAAATATATTTAGATTAAGAACATAAATCAAGAAAGCGAAAAGGATGTGAATATCAACTACAATTTTAGATCGCAATCCTTGTGTTTTGGTACAACATGAAGACCTTGTTTTGGTGGGTGTAATAAAGGTTTGATGCATTACTGGCGTTCGAGATGGAGGCAAAGAACCAACGAACTATAAATAATTTCATTAAATAAATAATCAGTGTGGGCTTCTCGTAAGACACCCATTAACAATTACATTGGGTCAGAATAGTTGAAAAGTACTGTAGGTGGACTTTGGTGGTGGTGTTTAAAAGCATTTAAGCTTTTTATAGAACTAAAGCAATCTGATTAAGCTTTTGACTAAATTCTAAATATTTTACAACACATTTCGATCTGTATTAACATCATCCAATTGTGTTCAGATTGACAAAAAGACATATCAGGTAGAAACAAGGCGCACAGCAATCAATATATCAACTTATCGCACAACGTGTACATGTCCTCAATCATTTTTGATGATGCAATATATATCACCCATACATAAAAAACTTACAACCACATTTTAGCTGATTGCACAGCCTCTCTATACTGTCAGTATGGTTAAAAACACTATAGTATTTATTATAAATTACTATAGTATATTTTTTAATGTGGGTGCCTGATGGCTAAAAATAGATCTGTTACTTATTTCTATTTTTTTTTCTTGGACATTAACATTAACATTTATTATTATAATTTATTTGTTTAGGATATCCGTATTCATAGGTATTTGCAATGCCTAATTATTAAATTGTTAAGATGACTATAATTTAATTAAATATTCTTAAGAATAAAATTATTATATTATAAAACGATTATATTGTCAAAATGGTCTTAAAATTACAATAATATCATTTAGCGTAATAAATTTTGTTGATATACATCACACTAGCAAAAATATATATCGTGACAGGTCTAGTAAAACCAGATAATTATTTCAGATATTACCTATATATTCACTACTGCGTACTAGGGCTGAGCGATTAATCAAAATCAAATCACAAAACAGAGTGAATTCATTCCATGTCATAGAATCATAAAATGACTCTTAATGCGCGTAAATCTTTTAACGATTTCTGTGAAAATCATTTTTGTTGTTTTTTTTTTTTTTGGGGGGGGGGGGGGGGTGCTAAGCAATTGAATAGACTACTCAAAGCACATAAATTGACTAATATTAATACAAAAATTGTTGGTCTTTCTGTTCAGCACATGTGTAGAAAGCAGTGCAATTAATAGCATTACAAATATCGATTTTAGAAATCAGTAAAATCATTTAACATGACTTCTACAGTAATCAACGCGCTTTATTGAATTGTATTAGATTTATTTGTGTTTTTTAAATGCAAAAGAGAACTCATACTGCTCTGTGCATGCGCTCAGCCTCAGAGACGGAACAGAACACAAACATGTGAAGTCATGTTCAGCTTAAGGTGTGCACCTAAAAACTCAAATATACACAAATATGCTTAGTGATGATCTACATAAACCTTCATTGGCATGTAATTAATGTAAAGAGTTGAATATGAAAATGCATATGTAATAGGGCTGCAAAATGTATTGTTACAGCATTGATATCGCAATGTGATCGTTCGCAATAGTCACATAGCAAGAATATGCAATGTTGAGTCTGAATTATTATTAATTATTTTGCAAGTGTTTTTTTTTTTTGAGGCCTGTGACTGTAAGAGGGTTTTAAAAGCATTCAGGCATAAAAAAATGTATTATTTTAAAGTTTGAAAAATGAATAACAATTACTTTGATGAAAATATTTTATAAAGCAAAGACTATGCAATATTATTTTACCTTTTATTATTCAATTTCTGTATAAACCCAAATACATTTCGACTCTTCGGAAAACAATAAAACGCTTAATTTTTAATTAGCATATTTTTTTAGAATGTATCGATTCTTGTAGATAGTTAATTATATAAATATTGAGCTCAATAATATAAATATTGTGCTTATTGTGCTTAAATGCTATACAAATAAACTCGAATTACATTCTATGCACTCCCCTACAGAATCTTCCCAATCGATCTAAAATTACAGATTCTTTATAGACATTTATTCAACTCATCTAGTGAAACTGTATTCATCTGGCAATATATTTTGCAAATAAAAAAGATGCCATTTGTATTTTTTCCAGTATCTGCAGCCCTAATATGTAACAGTAAATCAGATCCGTGTGGCTCTTGAAATGACAGCAGGCTAACAAAACACTGCTCACTGCTCTTGACTGACAGATTTTTGCAGTATAACAAACAAGTCAAGTGTATGCTTAAGACTACACTTATGGTCTTTATGTGTAAACAGGTAAATAAAGACAAATAAAAAAGCTCTTCGCACAAGTCTTTGTCATTTTGCACATGGACATTGTGCTTTTTAAATGCCATGTTATATCAAAAGAAACTTCTGAAAAAAATGAATCTAAAAATCCAGAGCTGTGCCAGACTCTGCGTCACTAACAAAGACTGTCTGAAAACTGTCTGTGTGTTTTTTTAAGACAGTCTGCTTTCATTCCCCTTTCAGACACTTGCCCCATGAGAAGCTCCAGCTATGCTCTTATCACATCCATGTCACGGTTCCACATGCAACCGGCATTACTTCTGCATGGCTGTAGATGTAGGTCAGACACGCACAACTCCACCCATCCACTCATACCTGACACCAATAGATGGCTCGTGTGGAGGGTGGAGCAGTGGGCCAGAGAGTCACTGTTCAGACCCTCCAGCCATCCCAACACATACAGTGCCATAAAATACAGTATATACCCCGCACATGGTACAGACCTGAGCAGAACACTGATATGGACACCATAGTCATCAAACTGTTCCAGAGGAAGTTGAGAATGGTCTCTATTTAAAAACGAGCCAGTGACTCATTGTAAGAAAAACTCCAGTCCATTACTTCCTCCAGCCACTTCAATCTGGGAGCATCCGTGATATGGAGCAACACAACTTCTGCATTTTATCTAGTTATGAAACCAATTGCAGCAAGATATATAGTACCAGCAAGAAAGCAAAAGGTATTAAATGAATGAAGTCATCTAATTCTACACATTTTGCATTTCATATCATTAAAAAAATCATCTTTGAACATCATTCATTTAAAGTCATTTGCTCTTGTAATCTTTAGAAAAATATGTCAGTTTAAAAAGACTTTCCCTCCTGCTTTCAATGGTATCTCTTCTAGTGTAAGGATGGGACAATCAAAAAAACCCAAAACAAGTACCATTACAACTAGGGCTGGACAATATGGCAAAAATTTATATCACGATATATTTCTTAATTCCAGTCGATACGATATAATTCCGATATTGATATGGACATTATTAAAAAGTCAGGTTAAAACTGCCTAGAATGCAGACAATGGATGTCTGTACCAACAAATGTCTGCAAACTGAATTTGCTAAGTCTATAATACCTACAGTCTCTTATAGCTTAAAAAATAATAATAAAAACAGTACAAAAAATGTGTTCAATTTTATTAGTATTTAGCCTTTACAAACAAAAAATGTGAAATAAACTATAAAATAAATAAAACTCTCAGACTCCGCTTATTAACTATATATTTCCATTTAAACTAGAACAGGCTGATTATTCATATAAACAAACTCCTTTATGCCGAGTTCAGACTGCATGATTGTAGCCCCGATTTCGACTCCCCGACAAATGCCTGAAATCACAGGCAAATCGGTGCTCATTCACATGAGTAACAAACACACAATGTGAACTATCAAAGATGAGATCGGAGAGAATGGCCGATGAGTCGCCGATGCCTGTGAAATTTTTGGCATGCTAAATATCTGGAGCTGTCGGCGATTCAAATCATGACGTGTGAAATAAGTTTCGACTGAAAATAACATAGGCGATCGGCTACAGCCAATGTACCTGCAGGCCAGCAGGAGGATAGGGGAGAAGGTAAAAACACTCATTTTCAGATTATTTGGACATAAGAAATGGAGGAAAAACTAGTGGAAATTTGGCAGGAGCACTCATGTCTGTTTGATGTGTCACGTGAGCAAAATCACAACCGGGTCAAAAAAGAAAGTTGAGGAGAAATTGCAAATATTCTTAACACCCAGGTGAGCAAGTATGTACATTTCCTACCGCATTAAAAACTTCTTTTTTGTTGTGTAGTTAATAACAAAAGACATACTACGTACTTTTTTATTGTGAGACCTAGTTTAGATAAAGTTGTTGGAGACTCTTCCTATTATAAAGTCATGTCATGTAAAAACCCCTGTCGCCGATCCATCTTGCAGTGTAAACAAAGCAGCGACAAAACGCTAGTGTGAAAACATCTGTGACACGATTACTTTGAAAATCATGCAGTCTGAACTTGGCATTAGCCAGTTTTAAGACAAAAATACGACACTGACTTAAGTTGCTCCTTTACCCTGTCCCTAACTTCACCAAAAAGTGCAGGTATAGCACTATTTAGTTTTATCGATGTGAAAAAAAACAAGAACAACCAGGAAAACCAAAACAATCGAAAACTTATTTTGCAGCCTTATTGCTTTTTAACATGGCTTGATTATTTAATCATATTTGAGCATCTTTAATAAAATCATTATAGACTTTAGAAAACCAGCATGTCCAATCTGCTTGGTTTCACTCTGTTTGTTGTGTTGACATGTAACTACACTGTCTAATGTGCTGAGAAGTCTCTCACATCACTTATTTATTAGAAACTACGATGACAAGTAAATTGTGATATGCATATGTGATATTTCTATAATTTTTATATATTGTACAGCCCTAATTTAAAAAGCATTATGCTACACAGTATGTAAATACAGTACTAACAAACATATGATCATTTTACTTCCTAAACAGAGATTTCTGTCCTTATTATAAAATGATTCAGCACTGCACTTTCTAGTTACAAGACAGCAATCGTCCTCTAATAGCATTGGTTGCCTTCAAACAGATCCATATGCCGGACCCATCTGGGAATCTACCCTGCAGGACTTTATAACGCTGACACTGCAGTGCCATCTCACATCCTGTTCACTACAGAGTCAAACAAATGAAAGTCATACCCCCATCCGGCTGCAAGCCAGCATAGCAATGCTAACTGAACTGAACTGATCTAAAGATCCAAAGTTAAAACGTCATGAAAGTCATGAAACAAGCAACAAGCTAAAAATACACCTTAAATGAGGCAGGTGTGTCTAATGCCTTACATAGTTTTGCCATGAAAGCAAAAATGAAAACCATTCTAAAGATGAAATCAATCAGAAAAAGTGTTTACATTCAGTAGCGGTGACATGAATCAATAATAATACAAAGTAGTGATACTCTAGAATAAAATCACTGCAATAAAAATAAATGAATAAAAACAATTAATTCATGAAAACAGTTTTTTTGTAAGCTGTTCGGACAGAATTGTGTGTAGGAATAGTGTGTCCACAGTCATATTGAGGTGATATAAAAACATTAGGTTATTTTTTTATGTTGTGATGTTAAAATAGGATCCAAATTCCTCCCATTTTAAGGCCCACCGCAACGTGACGTAAGAGTATGGTTTCCCAGCCCAAAAATTATTTTGACAGCCGTATATCAACATGTCTCCATAGTAACATGTATAATCATAGCAACAAGACACGACAAGTGTAAAGCAATTGGGATTAAAAGATCTGTTCAGCCCGCTGTAATCATCAATCATTATCAAATGTAACCAATAATGAGTTTTACAAGTTTAAAATGTTTTTAAAACAGTGCATGTATGTAATTACAGTGATTTTTCCATCATCATCACAGCCGCATGTCTGTACAATTACAAAAGAAGATGCCTTCAATCCTGGTTTGTGGACATTAAATCAGGTTTATTTTGTACATTAACATAGCGGATATCCATACAGCAGTGGATATTAATGTGTACCCTGTCACATTTGCCGCTCAAAAACAGTGCAAAGTTAAACGAGTATGCTGTGTGTATGTCCGCTGTGTGTGCATGAACTTTGTAACGACATTAGCCCCTTTCACACATACAGACCTTTCCGGAAAATTGCCGGCAAAGGTTGTTTGTGTGAACAGGTCCTTTTTCGAAAATACCGGTAAATTCGTTCTGGCTATTTTCCGGAAAGAGAAGTTGTAACATTTCCGGCAATTTGCCGGAATGCTGCGCTGTGTGAATGCAGATGGAAGATTGCCGTAATAAGCGCGTGCACGTCTAGAACGTGCTGACGTGAGACGTCTGCTTTAGCCAATCACAACAGTCACACGCTTTTACGTCCGTGCGGTTTGTGAGAATAAAAGCCTTTGAATATTTTTCCAGACACATTTAGCTGCTAGAAGTTAGTCAGATCACGTTTATATGTTCTTCTTAATGCCAACTGTGTAAATAATCATCGATGAGATGCTTATGATAAGCCGTTGTTTGTTTACCTTCAAGCTTTGCGTGTGCCTGTGAAACAGCCTGTGAGCGCCTGCACATATTATGAACATCTCGACATGCGAAAGTGATCCTGCGAAAGTTGTTCACAATATTGATCATCCACAGAATTTGTAATTTAGTCAAATGTTTACAAATACAAGCGCAGCCGATTAAAGCTCATTTGTGGTGAATGATGTCAGAATTTACCGGTATTTTGGAATGGATGTGTGAATGCTCTTTTCCAGAAAATTTCCGTAACGTCCTCGCCTGTGTGAACAGCGCTTTTTTGAATATACCGGTAAAGTCGTTCTGGAAATTTTCCAGATATTTACCGGTATCACTGTGTGAAAGGGGCTATTGTGTGTGACTCATCGTTGCAGAAAGGCTTGAATAAACTCCACAACAAATACATCATTGGGAAAGTTCTTACTGTAGTATTTCTCACAAACGTTACATGAGATCTACTTCATGTCTGTCACTGTGCTGTTTATCTGACAGCAGGCAGAGATTGAGGCACACTCTGAGAACTAGCATTAAAGACAACAAAAACAGCTACATTGTGTTCAGAGCAGAGAATTCCAATATTCAGAAAGGTATAATAAATAATCTGATGAGTGTTTTGAGCTGAAACTTTACAGACACAAAAGACTTATCTTAAATCTTGAAAAAGGGGTAAAAAAAAAAAGTGACCTTTAAAGAATATTCTAGTCACAATCGTAAATAAGTGCTAATATTTCAGTTGCTGGGTGCTTAGAAATAATTCAGAATTCATTTATCCCATGCGCATGTTTACATTTTTGTTGAAGCCATTTTAAAATATCCATCCTGAATTTCCTGTTAAAGATGAATATTGGTCAAGTGATGGATAGACAGGTGCATTACTAAACAGTTCCAGTTAAAGCGGTTAATTTCAAAGGAAACGTGACACTGTTTAAACGTAAGATTGTTATCTAATTGTTGAGAAAGCACTTCTACTGAAGAGTCAGGAATGCCTGTGGAATTTGGGGAATGTGGAAACTGCTAATCAGCTAAGGTGCTGTCTAACCCTACAGACGTGCCATGTTACAAGCATCAGCACTGACCTGATCATTAACATTGTCTTGAAATATCTCATTTAGCAGAGCTTCGTCTCTGAGCTTTGTTTTTTTCTCTCTTTTAAAAGAGAAAAAAAAAGTTAAATTCAAAGCCACATTACCATCACATTAAATAATTTTACAAAGAGAGACAGTCTGACTAAAACATTTATCTTATGGTTTGAACATCCTGCCTATGTTATCCATTGTTTATTAAGAATAAACTATTAGTTACTAGGGCGAGGCAGTGGCGCAGTAGGTAGTGCTGTCGCCTCACAGCAAGAAGGTCGCTGGTTCGAACCTCGGCTCAGATGGCGTTTCTGTGAGGAGTTTGCATGTTATCCCTGCTGGAAGGGCATCCGCTGCGTAAAAACTTGCTGGTTGGCGGTTCATTCCGCTGTGGCGACCCCGTGTTAATAAAGTGAATAAGCCGACAAGAAAATGAATGAATATTAGTTACTAGAAAGCCCACATTGAATCTGCGCGTGCAGAAATCAACAGATTTTTAGCTCATCATTGAGTCTATGTATTTACTTGTGTAAATGTGTGTAAATTTATATTTATCCAGTTTTTTTTTATTAATTTCACCAACATTATTGTGATATTATAATAGTAATATTTAAAATGTTCCTATGAAGTAATATGTTCTGTCTTTTAGTATATGATATGATAAACTTGCTTTGTTTATCAAATAAGTGGATCTTATTGGATTTGTATTGTAAACATTAAATAAAAGTTAAAAAGGTATTGTTTTTTATTTCATATGTTAAGTTTTTAGTTATGATATCCTTAAAATTCTCAGCAGAAATAGCAAAAAATATCCGCAGATTCTGTGTGGCCCTGGTTACTAGTTAATTAGTTAAAAGTTATTAGTAACTATTAAAGTTATGACTAATACCCTTAACGGTTTTGATTTTGATTGTGATGCAACAATGTGCACCTTTTGTAAAGCTGCTTCGAAACTATATTCATTGTGAAAAATCGCTATATAGAAAATAAACAAATTAAAAACAGTATTAACCCAATCCGGGTGTTCATTCGGTAGATGTTCTTTTGTATAAGTCAAACAACATAACTTAGTCTAACATGTCCTTACTAAAACATTTGAATGAATGAAAACATGTGGCTAGTATAAACTGCATCATATGTATTAAAACGTGTGGTTAGGCCTGTACGATTAATCGTTTTTAAACCAAAATCGCAATTTGAAAGCAAGTTTTAAAATTGTGATTATTTCGATGAGCTACCAAGCATAGTTTTGGAAAGTTCTCACAGTTCGTAAGCACCTTATGCTGAACTATGCAAAAAAAGTAACACAATCTGAATGTAAAGTTTTTATATCTCATTTTTATTTAGAACTTCTTTAACTGAATTTAAGATACGGTAGTTAATTTGTCATGGCAACCGACAACTTTATTGAAAAAAAAGGCAACAATATTTAAGATGTTTTAAATAAAAACTAGCATATAGTAGCATACTTTTGATTATGCTTGGTCTTTCTTTGGTGCTGTTAAAACCACCACATCAAACCTGTAGCTTTTTTATGAAATGGTAGTAATCGCATTTTAGGTCGCAAAACGCAATTTAGATCAGATAAATCGCAATTTGATTTTTTCTTCAAATCGTGCAGCCCTACTTGTGGTTTTGGGATAGTGACATCTATTTAGATGTAACATTATTTAGTGTGCTGTGTATATTAACGTGTTCCAAACATGCCAGACAAAATGTTTTTGCATATAATCTAATGCAACAATGAATGAAATGTTATAAGGGGTCTTCTGTGAATCATGCTGTGAAAGTGAATCCTTTGTTTGTTTGTTTGTTTGTTTGACAAAAGCACATTTAAACAGGACAGATTCTAATCTTTGAAGAAATTCAAGATGGATTATCCTTTTTTTACTTGGGGGGGGGGAGGGGGGGGGGGGGAGGGGGTTTAGTGTCTAATATGCAGTGCAAGCAAGTTGTTGTTTTATTAAATACAATTTTATAAAGTACTTGCTGTTACAGTTGTATTCCAGTTGTTTTAATCTAATTATATAAATACCTGTAATCCCCACCACTTTTAATTCTATTGACAACCTTTTTGTCAAATGTATTAAGCTGGGTTTTTTTATTATTTTTAAAGTTTATCCATTAAACTTTAATTATGGTCAAGAAATATACCACAGACAATATTTACAACAACTGTAATAATAATAATTATTATAATAATAACAACAATAACAAGTACCGAACAATATATATTATTTTAGAAAGAAAAAAACATTTCAGTACTAACTATAAAGTATGTCTTGGATTAAATTGCATTAAAAGAGTATCATCATCATCACGTTATAAAAATGAAAAGTTCAGAAACCCCTGACCAGAAGGTCTGTTTCGCAGACATGGGCAATCTGTCTTTCAGGAGGGTTTGCTGACCTCACAGGCAGAAGATAGTGTTTGGTAATTCATTACAATCGCTATGAAACTGCACACAGTATCTACCAGCAGCTCTCCATTACCATATTACTGACAGCAGAGCATGGTGGCCTTCACAGCTGACCTGCTGTCACCAGTAACACAGACGCTGAGATAATGGATCCAAGGGAAAAAAGGACATACATGTGAATAGCGCAATCCACTCAACCAAAAGAAAAGACAAGAGGGGATAAAGTCACCCAGACAATGTGCATTATCAGAAAGAAGAACAGAACATGCTAAAAGAATGAAAACAGCACTAAATGAGGGTTTTCACATTCATGGTTCAAGAATGTAAACACTTGCCTTTGCATCAAGGCTGCCAGCTCTTAGAGTGAGCTGCAAGCATGGCGCATAATGAAACACAAACACAGGAGGCCTGCAGAGAAGCAGCTAAACATCACCTTCCTGTCCAAAACAAACACACATCCCTCTACCCCCTGTTCTGGGTGCATAATAGCAAACAGAGCATCCTTTTGCACTATAATATGTGAAGCTAAAACAAATGAGAGAGAAGATAAAAGCTATTACCGTCCAGTGGGCATCCGTTAACACTCTCAGAGCTGGACTGTGAGTAGCCCATTTCTGCTCTCTGCTGAGCTCCCAGCAGGCCGTTCTTCCGGAGAGCTCGGTTACTGGGGCTGCTCAAAGGTGTGGACGTCCCATCTTTCTTTGAAAAGATTCCGCTGAAGAACCGGATGAGTTTTCTTTCCTGCCCGCTAGAACGAGAGCCCATCCCTCGAATAAAACCCTCCTTGTCCACCAAAGATTTATCCGACAGCCTGAGCAGGTCACTGTTGTCTAATGTCCGGTTCTTACCCTTCATCCTTTCCCTGCGGCCCAGTTCTGTCACAGAGTCTGTTTTGTTCAGGACTTCGCCAACATCCAAGGTGTTTCGTTTTTCTGTGGAGTCGGTCTCGGCAAAAGCCATGTTTTGCAGAACCACACCAGGTTGAGTTTGATTCCCTTCTCCATCACGGCCAATGCAGCCTGAGCTGCTGTGGTGCTTCTCTTTGGACAGAGCCCGAATACGGATGAGTTCGCCACCTGTCCAGTGGCGAAAGCTGAAACTACGCCGCAGCAGACTTGGATGTCTCTTAGTTGGAGGGGTTTGAGGTGCTGGTTTAGGTGATTTCCCATTCCCTTTAGCCAACAAAGAGGAGATGCAGCTCTCTTTAGCTGTCTTGACACTCTTGGGTTCCTCACAGGGCTCATCTGGCCACGTACTAACCGGTTCCTCTGTGCTCCTGGATGTCTTGAGGATTTTCTTTCTAATACCTGTTTTTTCTCCGTTAGCAGCAGCTGTGCTGCAGACTTTTCCATGCTCGGCATCACGTTTCAATCTGTCACTTTCATCCACATCTTCTGCTCTTTTCTCCCCTGGTGCCCCATTTTCAATGGCCTTGTTCTGTCCGTTCTCAGGCAGGATGCACGTTTGATTTAACTCCCTTTCTTTATGCGCATGTTGTGCCCTCTTTAAGAGTTTCAACCTTCCCAATTCTAGATGTCCAGTACTAAAGGTCCTGAAGTTCCTCATGTATGAGTGTGCAGAAAACTCGTCAGTCTCGTCCTCCACTTCTTTTAGTTCTTCAAGCTGAGAGCTCCGCTGCGCCTCGGAGGCTCCCTCGCGCCGGTACGCGCTCACTTTTGGGTTCTCCAATCGCCGGTGCGTCGAGCCTCCACCGTCCTGCAGGTTTTCTTTCTTCACTAATGTCAAAGATATCCGGTACACTGTTTTTCTTTGTGGCGTGCCCCGCTCCATCCTTTCCGGGTAATTACCATCAAGTAAGTACATTCTTCAGCAAACCAATCAAGTAAATGAATTCACTTCAAATATGTTTCTGATCTGATTTCAACTAAGCTGGTTATTCCCAGAGCACATAATAATAATAATAATAATAATAATAATAATAATAATAATAATAATATAATCTATTTGTTGAAGAAGTGCTTGTTTACAATATTGCTGTGTTGGCAGAAGCCTAATGTTCCTTCGCTGTCCAGGCGCGTTCGTGTGACAGGCGCGTTTGTTGCGGTTTAAGAAAAAACTTAAATATTCCCTGAAGCAGCCTAAACATCCAATGTAAACTCCGTGCTTTACTTCATGCCAAATATCCCTGGAAAGTAAATTCCGGCTTCAATTTCTGCCTCCCGCAGCGAGTCTTGTCTCTCTGAGGTGCAAATGTTATTGCAACACTGTCCTTTAAAGCAGAAGAGTGCGGTCTTCCCTATTGTGCCCGTGCATCCCCCGCCGTGCAGCCAGCTTGCTCCTTTTGCACCGGACTGTCCGTGCCTTTGTTTCCCGCCGTTGTTAGTTCACACTCTCATTCAAATGTATCATGCACAAACCGGAGCTCTCGCTTCACGGTATGCAGAACAAGAGTCCCGGGAAACGACACAGACAGCGTTAGGACCTACAGATCCATACCCGTTTCTCTTCTCTATCTGCCCCGTGTGCTCCGTATACACACAAATCATCCTGTTAAAGCCGTATGAAAACCCGGAACGGATTTCTCCAAGATTACGCATTAGCCATGTTACATACGACTTGCATCATTTACGTAAATCATACTACGTGAAAAAGGCATTAAATCAATGTAAAATGCTTAACTGAAACATGTACCAGTCAGCAGACTAAAAAGAATAACTCACATAATGCCACTGTTTTGTCATCTCATATACAGCTTGAGGTAAATATCAAAGCAGGTTATTCAAAAGTGTGCGACGTTCTGTGCACATACATCAACAAATCTACGCATAAACACGAAGCTGTTCTTCATATGACTGGAATTATCACTTAAAGTCAGCGTGTTTGCTTTGGCGTGTCAAAATAAACACTGAATATAAGCGTGAAGTGAATCTGCTCCGCTGAAAAGTCCACTCCGGGTCACAGCTCTATCCAGCGGAAACGCGGGGGTTGGGTTTCCACGTCTCTGTCCATCAAAACCTTTAAACCCACCCGGGCTCCAGGAGAAAGAAAAAACACGCTAAAATTCAATAAAGTAGCTTGTATGGGCATTTTATCGCTTCTAACTGTATATATTAAGTAAAATAAAATAACAAACTGAAAATGTATTGAGTTAAACGTTTCTTTCACTGATGTTTTGCCACTACACAAAGTCTAACTGGAGATGAAAAATTGGACAACACACCAAACAAAACTTCACTTTAGCTCTTTCTTGAGAGTCTAAGAACTGCTTTCTCACTGAGAAATTATTACAAAATAATATATAATTTTTTGTAAATATAACAAATATCATTTTTGTAAATATAACACAAATAATTACAAAAATTTGTAATGTAAAAAACAATTAAACATGACAGAATTTCATGACAAAAAATATTTACATTTTTTTATTTAGGCTACATTTTAAAGAGTATCCTCACATGCAGTTTAATTGGATTCAGCTGCAAATATGCATGACTTCTTTAGTTTAAGTAGTAATAGTTATCTTTCTTTTTATTTTGTTATATTTGTCTGAATAATCTGAATTATTTATATTCTTTAATTATAACTATACATTTCAACAGTTTACTGCTCGTCCATATGATCCACAGTTTTTGCAATGCATGTAGATTACGATGTGCCAGCATTTAACAGCAGTACACACAGACTAATCACATTACGTTTCGTAAGCAGTCTGAACACACTTGGGGTTGAGCAGCACTTTCATTTGCCCTCCGGCCCCTCTCCATCACCCCCTTCTCTCAGTAAGGAGGGAGGTGTGGGTATGGAAGATTACCCCTCTTATCTCACAGCCCAAATCCATGTGTCTTCCTTTCGCCTTCAACTCCGGCCTGACATTTGTGGAATCGTTACAGAGATTTAGGCGGATTAGAAGAGGCTCATTAGGATCCATTCTGTTCAGCTTTTCTCACCATCACCTCTCCCCCTGCCCTCCCAAATCAGCAATGAGCCCCACCTGCCTGTCAGGACCCCCTTTTCTCCAGCATCTACAGTTACACTCTTCATCTTAATAAATACAGTATGCAGATAACAGCTGTAAAACTTTTGTGGATAAAACTTAATGGTTATTAATATTGGTCACATCATCTGAATAGCTTTGATTTCGATGATTGATTTCACTTTTAATGACACAAAAATGTATTGGGATGACTGGTTTACACACAAGATCTAAAAATAATCGAAACAATCCCCCAACAAGTCCTGGCATTTTGTCAAGCATCATTTTGAGTTTAACAAATCTGACAAATTCCTGTACATTTGTATTCATGCCAGTTTTGAAAAATGTCCATTTCATTTACAGCTAAATTCCAATATCATGAAGGGAACAAAACATACATGCATTAGTGTACACTGTGATCACTGCCATCAAAGATGTTTTACACATTCTGTATGACACGTTTTTCTTTCTCCATAAAATGATTTAAGATTAACTGATATAAAGAGAAAAAAACACAAAACTGACCTAGAAACACAGGTCTGAGGCTCAATAAAATTATTCCCTATTTTGTTTTAGTATCTTTTGTTCCTGTGGTTGAGTTTAACACATGCTTATACAAAATGTTCTTACTATTATTATTGGTTTCACTTTAAAATTGAGCAAACAAGAGTTCAACTATTACATCAAAAATGCCACAAACAAATCTAATAATATTAGTTGTTTAAAAAGCATTGCCATACTCCTCGGCTTGTCATTCTGACATTAACCCTACTTTGAAATCATTTTGGGTGTGTTAAACAGTTTTTGGTTTCATGAATCTATTACTTTTGTTATAGTTTATCACGTTTTGGCTAAGCACAAAGATATGCTCATTAAATATTATTTCATATTCCCTTGTTAATCTTACAAAATTTAAATAAGGTGCAGTGCACCCAAAATATTTATGTCATTTTAAACCTGGATGAAGTTTTTTTTTCTTTAAGATCTTAGTAGATCTCCCCAAATTGTTTTTGGGGCTGCAATAACATTCGCTAAATATTTCTAAATATCAAGTTAAAATATTAGTTTGAAATCCTAAAACTAACATGCAAAAGTTATAGCCCTTTCTACAACAATTGCTGCAATCGTGCTACCTGCCTTAATTTCACAATAAATTTATCAATACAATATATTACTATGAGTTTAACAGTTAAATCTTGTAAATTACAGTGAAAATTACAGTAACGTTGTGAAATACTAACAATTTTTACAAAAGTACTTTTCCTTTTGAAAATTATCTTTTCATACAAGACAAAGTATCAGGACAGTAATATTTTTTTATTTATTTAGTTGAGAACAAATAAGATAACACATTTAATACTTCTCACTTATTGGTGTAAAAAGTAATTAAAACAATCTTTATTTATAGAGTCAATATCTCTGAAGAGGTGATATTTTTCTATTTTTATCACTACAATAGACATTCAGTGTTCATATCCGAATTCTAAATGTTACTTCAGTACTTCTGTGTTAACTTAATGAAATAGAAATATTAATGCTGTGTGATTAAAAAGACTATAGCTGTGGTGAAAAATTATTATGATTATTAATTCAGCATCTTGATTCCAAGATTTTCAAAATGCATTGTTATTCTGTCTTTAATTAATACAGCGTTTTTAACAGGAGATGGCACTATATGCTTTTCAAACAGTCATACTCCGCTTGCATACAATTACCCCTTGAACGTAAAATCATCAGTGATAAAGTTGAATTGAAGAGGTGAATTAAAATAGTTCATAGTGAGCTGTTCTCATTATTCTCATTACAAAAGGCAAATACATGACTTTGATGATTGATGATTAACCATCTACTGTTAAAAACTAAGCTCGGAATTGATACAAAATTTTGATTCACATTTTGAAACATCTCAGAATTGATAAAGAATAGAATTCTCATACGATTGTAACAGAAATTTTTTTCATCACCATGAACACTGCAAGCACCAAAACAAATAACAAAAATATGAATGTTCACTCTATGCTTAAAATCGACATCGCAAGCTTCCAACAAATAATCATTGAGGTCACATTGCACATTTTGTCAGTAAAGCCGGTTCTGTAATCGGATGTAAATCTCCAGCATCTGCTCTCAGACAGAGCAGCGTTTACTACAGTCATATTCACTTACAAACTATGGAAAAGCTATGATTTGACAGCTGTTTGCTCAGCATTTAAGTAATATATATAAACAATATAGTAATATTTGCTGGTACATTCGAGAATGAAAATTGTATTGAATTGCATATCTACAAGTATGTGAAAATACCAGCCCTCTCTCACATGGAAACATATTTTACGTACAACTTCATACAAATTAATTCATATAAAAACGTATCAATTAAAGAAAAGAAAAAAAGACACATCCCAAAATCTCACCCCTAAACTCAACCGTCACTGGGGGATGAGAAAATAATACAAAAATGTACAAATGCGAAATACAAAATACAAATTAGACACTGAATTAAAAATGAAAGTTAAGGATCACATTGGAAAATACCATATTTGTTAACATTTCATAAAGCATGTTATTAAATGTAATAATTACAACAATCTCACTTCATAGATTCAGTCTAGGTTCTGAATTAAATGCTTCTGTGAGATGCTTCAGGAACCGTAATTTTCTAGGTCTGCGATTTGCAGCATACTTGAATTATTCACATAAAAGCTCCTCCACTGGCCTTCTGAGGATATTTACTACTGATGACGGAGCCAATGGAAATTGCAATTGCGTTTTAACTCATTGTGCAACCCTAATTGTATTCTACTAATATTTTTATTGTATTTCTGCATTCTTTTGAATAAAATCATCAACACACTCACCAAATATGGTCCATCTCTTTCAAAACGGCTCTGATTGTAAAATCTCTGCACTGGCAAGACTATACAAAATCAGTTTAGGCAAACGATACACCCTCTGCGCATGACATTGACCAACTTCAAACGTGCCTCGTCCTTTCATCCCAGCCACAGAACTGTCATAAAGGAAATCAGGATTAGGAAGCAGGTACGCGCCACACGCTCTTGCTGCAACACATCGCCCTTCACATGTTCTATCATCAATGTGACTGCATGGCTTCATAGCTTCTGAATACTTCAACACAGGGAATGGAATATAAAGCAGGCACACTCTCAAATGTGTAACGCATGATACACAGAGGTAATCGCAGGAATATGAAGCATGTTTCTGTCTTCCATATCGCATTATGCTTTCTGCATATGTTTGCATGCAGCTGAATAAAAATGACGTTGGGGTAGAGTTATTTAGAACGGCATGTGGCACAGATTGCAGCTTGACTGATTGCAGAAATATTCTCCAGTGTAAGATTTCCCACTGCATGCCATGAAATGAAAGCAGCACTACAGTTATAAACAACGAGATTTAGGCTAACACGTCTTCAAAACAAGGGTTGAGTGAAACTTCTGGAAAAAGGTCTCACAGTGTATAATTCAACTGCACTGAGAAAAATTGTTCATTGGATTTACTACACTTTTTTTCAGGTAACCGGTGGCAAAGAATTTATATGGGCTGAATTTAAACAAACAAATTAAGTTAAATACTATTACATTTAATTAGTTTAAATTCAGCCTATATAAATTGTTTGCAACCACTTTCCTTAAAAAAAATTAGTAAATTCAATTCTTTCTAAACTACTATAATTGGTATACTACCTGACAAATGTCGCCTTTTGGTTGATCATTTGGCATCAGAAGTGGCTTAATTGAAAGGAAAAAGCTTGTAGATTGTGCTTATTTTACCAAAATAAAATGTGATCATGCCTTGATTTTTAATGATTTAATTAGGACAGTAAGGTCTGACTTTGCTAAGACAAAAGTCTTGTCACTTAACAGGGATAATCTACAGTATAAAATACAAAGTCATAATGCAGTGAAAAAGAATGAATATTGTGTATGACTCCCATGAGCTTGGAGGACTGCATCCATACATCTCTGCAATGACTCAAATCACTGATTAATAAAGTCATCTGGAGTGGCAAAGAAAGCTTTCATGCAGTACTCCCAGAGTTCGTTAAGATTATTTCATCTTCAACGCCTCCTCCTCCATCTTACCCCAGACATGCTCAATAATGTTCATACTTGGTGACTGGGATGGCCAATCCTGGAGCACCTTGACCTTCTTTGCTTTCAGGAGCTTTGATGTGGAAGCTGAAGTATAAGCAGGAGTGCTATCCTGCTGAAAAACTTGCCCTCTCCTGTGGTTTGTAATGTAATGGGCAGCACAAAGGTCTTGATACGTCAGGCTGTTAATGTTGCCATCCATTCTGCAGATCTTAAGCACGCCCCCATACTGAATGTAACCCCAAACCATTTTTCCTTCACCAAACTTGACTGATTTCTGTGGGTTTTGGGTCCATGCGTGTTCCAATAGGTCTTCTGCAGTATTTTAAATGATTGGAATGCAGTTTAAGAGATGATTCATCAGAAAAATCTACCTTCTGCCACGATCAACTAGAAGTCAAGCTATTAATTGTTTCTCTTACAACTGTGATCAACGACAAAAATTTGTCAGGTGGTGTATATATATATATAACTATACTACCCAATAACTATGATATAATTGGTTACTACAAATATTACACCAATTATTTTTTTAATGAATACATGGGTGTGGAAATGTGTTTCGTAACTGAAAGCACAAACTGGAATATCTTCACTTTGAAATCGAGCTCTTAAGGGATCTATTTCAAAGCGGACATTGTGCAGCGTAATCTGGATCTGTGCTGTACTTCATTTTTTGTATTCAAGGCCAAGAAAGACACAGGAATCTGATAATTGCAGGCCAGACCGTGAAAGCTGCTTTAATGAAATGATGTTTCAAGAGTCCTGGACTGAAGAAGATGTACCATGAGGAACCACCTGTCTTCTCAGCAGGACAAAAGAAAAGAAAAACTGACCTCACACTCATTCATGTGAGAGAGCTTAAAGGGGATAGATCAAACCAAAAATCAAAACTCGATCGACATTAACTAACTTTTCAATTGTTCATAACCCAATTTGAGTTTCTCTTTTTCTGTTGAACACTAAAGAAGTTATTTTCCTACTTTAGAGGTCAATGCAACCAACATTCTTCAAAATATCTTTTTTGTGTTTAACAGAAGAAAGAAATGGTTTGAAAAGGATTCATTCCTACAAAAATAATTATCCAAACATTTTCCAAACATTTACTCAAACCAGAATTCTCCAGTGTGCAAATACACTGACGATTGGGGGGGGTCAACATTTTTTTGTAGTAGTTTTGGTAATACATGCTTCAGTGAATGAAATTTATGAATGTAATAATGTATGTTTCCAGTGTTTTAAGGGATATTTAGTGACTACTTTAGAGTATACTGTAGGTCAAACCACACAAATTATGTCTTAATTTTCTTTAGTTTTTAGCTACATGCAGATATAAACACCTATTTTACCAGAAACGTGTTTTGAGAATACTTAAGATGTCTATCGGTGCTCTAGAACTGCGTTTCAGACTGTTGAATGATATTTTTCCCACTGTTGATTGCCGCAATTGAGTGTATCAGTGTTATGAACCATTATGGAAGGGTCTGTCTGTGTATATTTAATAATGTGTACATATATATATATATATATATATATATATATATATATATATATATATATATATATATATATATATATATATATATATATATATATTTATTTATATTATACATTAATATTAAGAAAGCTAATATTGAAGAAAGCTATTTCTTACTACTAAAGGGCTGACCCCAAACCCCCCTTATAATTCACACCCTACAATTCTCTGTACAACAAAAAACAAACATTTTTTAGTGAACTTTCAATCAATTTACACTGCTATCATTCGGACATGATAAGTCGATAATTAATTTTATATTCTGATACCTAATATCTGGTTACAAAAAATATATTAATTTAAATGACCATAAGAAAAAAGTACATGAGCTTTTTTCCATATTAATCTTTGCAAAATATTGTAGTTTCATGTAAAAAGTACATTCAAAACTTTCTGTTTTATAAAGATGTTCTTTTGCTTATTTAATTAAAATAATCAAGTATTACATTTGAAAATAACTTCTTTCCATTTTAATACGCGTTTAAAGTTTAATCCATTTCTGTGCTGGCATAGTTGAGAATTAATCATCAATCCTCTTATATTCAGTTTCATATGATCATCATAAAATCATCCTAATATGTAAATTTGAACCTCAAGCAACTCTTCTAATTATTATAAATGATTAATTATCAAGTTCGTGACTAGAAAGAAACCCCTCCAGGCTGTTGCAGAGCAGCCATGTGTTCCAACAGACTTGGGGAATGAACTTTGATGTAATGCTAGTGTGCGATATCGTGACTACAACAAATCTAAAAACAAACATTGCACATCCCAGTGTTAATCAAGGCAGTTTTGCACTTCCGTTATGCAGTTCACACTTCACAACACCGGGAATGATTCAAACATCTGGCCTTCAAAATTAACTGGAGCCCTTGATTCAATCACTTTTCTGAGTGGAAATGAGTGGGACAGTTTGAGGAAGAAACATGAAAACCTGCACCTGAACCATGGTGGCATTTTTTGGTTTGTTTTTATTTCCTCAGACAAGTAGCAGTGAAACATTTGCAGTATTTTGACAAAAAAAGTAACAGTTTTATACAATTTTGGTCCAATTTGATACTGAAATTGAATTCTGATTTTGTATTTTTTTGCAATATTACTGTTTTTATTATATTTTACCTTTCTAATGGGTGGATCTCAAGCTTTGTTGTATATAGATCAACATTTACTATGTTCAGTAAAAAAGAATTTAAAAAGTAACAGTTTAACTTGAGCCATAAATGAAATTTATTATCATATAACCAAACTTACGAGTCGTCTAGATAACAACGATCATGTTTTTTCTTTCAAGCATCATAAACGTTTTGCATCCATAAACGTATCATTTCAAGAAATGTCTGCATTAAAACGGTGTAATGTGTATGCCACATCTATATGTGGTGCTGTAAACAAACACTTACAGAGCCGCAGGATGCACTAAAATCATAGAAGAATGCAGTGAGTAGTGATGTGCCACTAATGTGTCACTGGAACTATTCAAAATCACGTTGATTAGCTGGTTTGTCTATGCTGACATACGAGCGATCCGCTGATGAAACGTGGCGTTAAAATGCTCCAGAGTTTCCGTATCTGTGGCTACACTCAGGCCCCGTTTACACTAGTACGTTTTAGTTTTAAAACGGCGTTTTAGAATGAAAACGATCCGCGTCCACACTCGCGTTTTACCCAGCGTTTCTGAACTGCTCTCCGTCCACACCAAAACGCTGAAAACACACATCACGTGACCACACAGACGCTCTCGGGCAAGCGCTGCAGCCCATCTACCCAGATGAGAGCTCTGCTAGTCGGACTGCTCATCAAGCATCTCCCGCTGGATCTAATCTCACTATATTTATTAAACGGGATATTTCAGTCATCTTGTTGTCTTTATCTAACGACATATTCCCTGACTTTGGGCATTGGAATCTATTACTTGTTCTCAGGTAACGTGTTTTGGCTGAGCGCAAAGATAAGTTAATGATTAATGTAACCACGTACATTCTGTATATTGACTGATCGCTTGCCTTTATTTCCTATAATGAATAAACTTATTGTATGTTATACTTTTAAAATGGCTATTATCGATTCTTAAAACTGATACTCAGCAAAAGAGAGGCTGTGTTTCGTATTTTCACTGAAATTGAAAGGAGGCAGTTGTTATCGGCTCTGTTTTGTTATAAATATCCACACAGTGAAGATGACGCTCATATATGCAGCACGACGCCTCAACATGTCTGCTGTCTAAGTTGCTAATATTAAAATGAAAATAGGCAGTTCCTTAAATCATGCTTACATTTTATTGTTGAGAAAGTGAAACAACGAAGCCAGGGTGATGTGAATGAAGTTATAAAGTACACTGTTCCCTTTGAAGATTTACCCGTGTCCTCGGTATAGTCTGCTTTTCCATATCAAACTGAGAAGAAGAGACTGCAGCCTTGATCAAACTTGCGAAGTCTGAACTTACACGGAGAGAATGCAGGACTGAACTGTGCGTGTTAGGCTACTTAATATTCAGGAAAAGCCCCAATCAGAGAGGCGAACGTCTGCAGCCCCGCCTCCGTTTTCAGATGTCTCCGTTTTCCATCATCCACACTGAGACGGAGCAGCAGCGTTTCAGAATGAAAACGGCCTCTCCAGCGTTTTCGAAACGCTCCGTTTTCGGCGCTCGAGAACTCCGGCGTAGTGTGGACGGTTGGCGTAACCGTAGCAAAACTTATGCGTTTTCAAACTAAAACGCATTAGTGTAAACGGGGCCTCAGTAAACAGTGGTGAGTTCAGTAGACCAATGATATTCATGGCCAATTGCAGTCATTTCTGTTGAGCACGTGAACACAATGGCAAATTAGCACCGTTTAAGAACGTGCTCAACAGTGCTCAAATGTTTTAACTGGTACTGAGTTCCAGTATGGTGACAACATTAGTTCTGTTAACTCTGATAATCAAGAATTATTAAAACTAAACATATAAAAACTAAATAGAAATGTAAAAATAAAACTAAACAAAAACTAACAAAACCATAAATGAAATTAATTGAAACTAAACAATTTACCAGCACATTTAAAAATAGTATCAAAATAAAAATTAAATTAAAATAGCAAAACTATAATAAACTTGCCAATCTACACTAATACAAGATGGACAGTGTTTTGACAATTCTTCACTTTGTAACCCACTAACCAAAAAAGTTTGTTTCAGGACAAACGCTGCTGGTCAAAAAGGGTTTAAAATGAGTAAGACAAGTAAATGATGACATAATTGTAATTTTTGGGTGAGCTATCCCTTTACCTTTAACCCGATCTTACAGCAAGCTGAATGGACATGAGGAAGAAAAAAAGGAAAACAGAGAGGAACAGAAGTGTGAGGGCTGTAGAAACATGCTGACTTTAGCAGGTGTTCTCCTGCCCATTTGCTACACTTGGAAGTGTTGGCAAGACTCACATGGGAAAGACTTTCATCTGAGATAAAAGGCTCAGAGAAAAAAAAAAGCTATTTCTTGCTGCGCTCCAGTGTCGACAGGCCTGTGATTGGCAGGTTTCATCACTCCTGCACCATGTAAGATCTCTGATACAGACCACTGAGATTCTCAGGTGCAGTCTGCGCACAGCCTCCCATCCACATTATAGGCTGAAGCTTAGAGAGTAAAGTGACACAGCTCTCAATAGAAATGAGTGAAAGAAAGACCCGCTCCATGTCTTCATCACTGTTTTACCTCATTTCAAGAAAACAGCTGACAGGATGAGAGAAAAAGAACTATATCATAGTTTTACCCAACTGAGTGCAATCTATACTGTAGTTTAAGCACTGATATCTGCATTTATACTAGGGATGTTCTGAGACTCTTTTTCCTTTCACAATATCGATTCCGATACCCGAGTTCTGAACCAATACTGTGTATGTATCTATAGAAACAGTTGCGTATATATACTACTAGCCTTGTTAAAAAATTGTCAATTAATTTACGTTGTGCTTCAGACTTATCCATTATTGTAGAGATGCACAATATAATCGCCGGCCATATTAATATCGGCCGATAACTGCTATTTTTAACGTTATCAGAAAATATCAAAATTAGGCTGATATCTTTAAGCTGTTAGATTAGTTAATTGTACAGAACTACCTGTCTATTCATCTTATTCTTTGCCGACAAGCGGGCGCAGCCATTTGAATCTTTTCAAGTGGTGCTCGCTGCAGAGCCATTTGAGGAGAGGTGAGCTCCAGAGAGGGGGAGCTTAAGCTTGAGCTCCACCTTTATTGCACTTCTTCTATGAGTAATGTCACTGGGGGTAGGGTTAGGGGTGGGGTTGGTGTACGCATTAAAACAGCTTACAGGAGGAGGAGCGACAGCTCATGCTCCCCCTCTCTGGAGCTCACCTCTCCTCAAATGGCTCTGCAGCGAGCACCCTCTCAATCTTTTTGGCTCGAGACTTCTGGTCTCATTCACTTCTATTCATTTTTAAACGTTAAAAACTGCTCGTTAAGCTGCATGGTGTTGCAAACTGATATTTTCCTATTATATTATTCTACTTGGTCTGTATACTGTAGCAATGCAAAGATTTGTTTGTAGAGCAAGTATTTTGACCGTTTTCTGCCATTTATTATTCCTTGTCATTTCTCCCATAGGTGACTAAATCGGAAGTTCTAAAACAATCGCGAAAACAGGCGTACTTCCGCATTTAGAATAAGGTCAATATATTCACCTTGCAATTTAGTTTATATATATAATATATATATATATATATATATATATATATATATATATATATATATATATATATATATATATATATAATTTTTTAAATAAGTTTTTAAATTAAAATTTGTTCACTCTATAAAAATGTACCTTTTAAAATATTTTTTATTTATCTGATAATATATCAGTTTTTGGCCTCCAAATCCACCAAAAAATCTATATCGGTGCATCCCTAATTAATAACACATAAAAGAAAATACATACATACAGTGAAGTATTTTTATAATTATACATTCAACAGTAATATTATTTATAGTACATTCAACAAGTAAGCCACAAAGCAAATGGTATCAGATCGGTTTTTGTTTTCAAACAATGACAGAATTTTTGCAGTATCGGCAATTATTTCCAATACTAGTATTGGTATTGGAACAATACTACTTGATAAAAAAAAAAACACTAATAAAAAGCTCCCAAGTGAATTCTGTTTAAAAACAGAAACGAAGTAAAAGATTTACCCTTTGGACTTGCCAGAGGTAAATAAAGAGTCCATGGTATAAACACAAACTTTAACCTAAAAATTGATGATGATAGGCACTTTCCCTTGTTCAGCTCTATAAACCAAACCACGTCTTTAAATTACATGATCAGGTCAGTTAGCACATATGATATTACGAAACATTACCTGTTCTGAATTATGCTATAACAAAACAAGTTTGTAAATGTGATGGGGAAAACAGTCAAAAGAAAACAGCTGTTTGGTTACACTTTTTTGGTTTAAAATATGTATTTCCTAATAATTAATAAATCAAAGACATACTATAAAATATAAATATTAAAAGTTAAATTACATGTAATACATACATTTAAATTTTATCCCAAAAAAAACGCAATGTTTACTTCTCTTTATGCATATTTTCTAAATAACTGTTTAATAAAACATTATATTAGAAAGTATTTAACATTACATAGAAAAGGTCCAATTATATTAATTAACACATTACCTGATTACAAACTGTGAATCTGAATCCAAGAAAAAAACTAATGTAATACTAATCACATTTAATGCCAAGTCAGCTGTCAACTGAAATCCTTGTAGGTTTACACCACCTGCTGGCATAGAGAAGAAGGCTTGGACAGAATTCTTTGTAATGCGTGTCATGACCTGATTAATGCACATTCTAATACTTTTATTCTATAAAAAGCAGCAGGACATTATCCACAGAGTTCACTAGCCACAGCTGATGAAGTGTGTTTATTTGAGATAGAAAAACAAATCAACATTTTTGCAGAAAGAGCCAACAGAGAGCTAATTGCAAATCTGCCCCATGGTCTGTTTTCACCACAGTTCTACATATGCTTGTCCTGAACATAAACCCCCCCAGAAGCAGTGTACTGCCACAAATGATATGTAATCTGCCTTGTAAGTAGTGATGTATGAAAACTGTTTCTGAGTCCAAGCCTCCACTCATTTTAATTAAATACTTCATTAGATGAAATGTATGACCACTATGTGAAGTTTATGACCATTGTTTAGCCAAGTCACACTGTAAAGCTCATATTTTACAAAATCATGCTGTAACTACAGGCTCTGTTCTAGCTGTATCTCAAACACCAATATTTGAACCATTTATAAAAGAAAAAGACCATCTGATAATTGGCTTGTTTAGTCATAAAAAGATCAGTATAAAGCCACCAACCGAGCTGCAATGGAGCCGAAGTGAGGATGCTGGAATAGAGAGATTTGAACAGTGACTAAGGTGCGTTTGAGCAGCTCTCTCTGCTCTCTTTGATGAGGGGAGAGATTAAAAGAGAGAAGAACCATGCTGCCTTTCATCCCCCCCCATGAGGCACTGGAAAATGGGTCAGTTAGCAGAGAGTACAGACCCCTGCTGGAACACACGCACAAACCGGCATATGGGCATGAATGCAGATACATTCACAATTCACACGAAACCATCTTAAAAGATAGGTGTAATCCTGAGATAAGCTATAAATAGTCAAAGAAAAGATCGGAACATGAAACAACTCAAAGGAAATGCAGATGCCACTATATATATTAAGTAGGAACATGGGATAATGCTAAGCATCATGGATAATACGAAAACAGAAGATATAAAAACATAAGAATAGCAACATACTGGGAGGAACAGGCAACACAGCAAAAAAGCACAGCAAATAAAACAGGGCTTGAAATTGCGACTGTTTTGGTCGCATATGCACCTGAAATTTTATCTATGCGACCTCAAAATATATAAAAGAGCATACAATTATTGTCATGTAAGAAAATGTTCACCGCATGGACAGATTTAGGAGACATTCACGCAATATGCATCTTTTTACCTAAAAACGTGAAAAGCAGCGCTCAGGAATCGTTTAATACAGTCATCAAGTCAACTTTCTAAAGTAAACAAATCCCGCAATGCTTGCCCCGCCTTCAACCTCTTCTGATTTGTGCACTGCTCTAGAGGTGAACGCGAACGCATTGGTTAATGTCAGCTGTCAATCATTTAGTCAATGCTCTCTGCCTTCAGGTGACGGGGAGCTACAGCCACGAAAATGTGATTCGCTGAAGATGAGAGAATTAAAAGCACACTGACAGATTTTGCTTTAGAAACCGCCTAAAGTTCCAAATAATGGCACATCAAATTAGTGAAACACTTTTCGAAGAGTGGAAAAGACTCCTAAAGCCATTCGCTGTAAAGTCTGAGTGAGTGTTTGCCACTGAAGCTATTTTAAGTGTGAGATGTTCTATTCAATCCTTCATTTAATCCTCAGGATGTTTTCAGATGCAATAAATATGTTCATGTTAAACTTGTAGTAACGGTGCACATAATTCTTGGTGGGTGCGACTAAATTTTGGCTGATATGACTACATTTTTAAAGTTAGGAGCACCAGTGCTACCATGCAAAAATGTTCATTTCGAACCCTGTAATACTTTGCTACAATCTTACATTTAAACTTGCTTATAGTTTTCCAACATTTTTTCAAATATTTTGGGACTACAAACATTATTTGTTTAAAATCATAAAGCAAATAGCTCGTCATGATTTTGCAAAGTAAGATGCAATGTCAGAATAACATCTACGTTGATCCTAAAACATAATTTTTGTTTGAAAATGTAATCCATACCTATTCCCTACCCCTAAACCCAACCATAACTGCAAATTATTCCCAAAATTAGAAGGGAATAATAGTTAGATAACCTTAATTCTGATTGGCTGATTGGAATGATGCTCCAGGATCAACATAGATGTTAATCCAGCAACATCAGGCAGGATTCAGGCTGGCGAAGCAAATAATTTCTAATAATACATTTTAATGTAACATTGCAGCATAACCAGCCGTTACATTCGGATTTCAGCATATGTGCTTGTTCACCTGATGAACACTTTGTGTGATGATAAATCATAAATCACAATATAACTCACACATGGCCTTTGATTTAGACTTTAAGTGTTAGATAATAAGAACACTGATTGGTTAGCACATTTGCTCATAAACAGTTTCTTACATCTTAAATGAACAATCAGTGGGGGAGATATGTGTAAAGTGTAACATTACCTTAGATCTGCGCATTATATTAAAATTATTGCTGTCTTATGGCTGGTTTACACCAAACAAGTAACTAAGTATTTGCATGACTGAAGCCCTGCTCACACTGTGGGACTGCTAACAAACTTACTGCTGCACTTAAGAAAGTTCCAGACTGGTTATATTGTTCATGTCTTACCCTCAATGTAAGTAAAACTGTGGGAATGCTTTTTTTTTTTTTCAATGAAGAAAAATGAGAAGCATTGCTCAGATATTTTAGTTAATGGAGAAGTAACAAATATAGCTGATCATTTTAAATATTTAGGTAATGTTTTATTTTTAATATTTAGGTAGGACTCTAATTTAAATAAAAAAAAAACACAAAAAGTTTATAAAAGTGCTAGAGCAAGCCTGAGGATTTTAAGAAACATTAAACTTTTTATGAATACAATGATTTCCCCGCACTTATCTGATTGTGCTACAAGCTGGTCTCACACAAACATTACAACATTAAAACCATTGTATATTATTTATAAACAAACTGTAAAAACTTTAACTAAATGCCGAGGAGCTATCATCATTGTAACTGTATTGCACAACATAAATTACTAACATTCGACAGTTTCTTATTGTATGCTGATGTGTGTTTAATGTATACAATATTAATTGATCTTGCACCACAATATAAGACAGACTAGGTCATCGGTTAGAGGTGATTGTTCTGTTAAATTTAAGAAAAGTGCTTTTGGACAATCAGTTTTTTCAGTCAGAGCAGCAGACGGAAGATGGGATAAAATACTAGTGCATATCAGAGAGAGTAACACTTTTAATCATTTCAAAACTGTTCTTAAAATTTGGCCTAAACAAAATCATATATGCAGCCACTGATCTGATTTCATTTTATTGATGATGATGTATTGCAGGGTTTGACATGTTCACAGACAGTCTCTTACTGGCCTGTGCAATCACATTTTTTCTCTGATGAAGTTCTGGCAGTGTCAGGAATATTTAGACACTTTTGATAACAGCTGCGACAAGAGTCGAACCAATAGGATTAGCAAATCTGATGATGCAATCTACATGACAACTTCAAACCACCGCAGGGAAATGTCAAAACTGTTTTTTTGTTTCTTTCTGATTTTATTATTGAGGCATGCTGTGTGCAAAATTGCTACAAATTGTTTGTTAGCTGTGAGGTGGTATTTCAAAATGCGGCACAGTGAAAGTTTCACTAATGGATAACCTCAAAAACTATAGATTACACAAGACATGTCACCCATATAGTTTTGAATGAGGGAAAAGTGTAATGTAATTTTCAGAGGATGATAATGTGTAACAGCCATAAATGAGGTTGCTGTGATCAATTTCTTTTTAAATGTGCATTAGCTTGAACAACCTTAACGAATGTCGATTTTGTTTCATTCAAACCTTTAGAAACAAAACTTATGAGACGATTGTTGTTTAATTTAATTGGTGATTCTCAATATGTAATGTAATCATAAGCTTGGCTATCACTTTGAGAATTCGATGTTTCCCCATTCAGACAGAAGGCCAAAACATACTGCCCAAGAGGCGTTTCAAAGATGGGCGCCGCGTGAAATGACTTGCCTTAAAGGGTCTTTGATAACATCAAACTCCAGTTGAGTTTTCTTTTGTGTTTGGCACATCTTGATTGTCGTTCAGCCTGACATTATGACAGCTGTGATCTTACAGTGTGACATGGGAGCCATATTTGTGTAGTATGACAAGCTACAATCGTTTAGCATTATTAAAAATTATTATAATTAAAAATAATAATAATAATAATAATAATAATAATAATAAACAATAGTATTAATAAATCGCACAGTGTGAGCCGGCTTTTTTTGCATAAAAGTCATGCAAAATAGAGGCGTATTTCCGCCGGCCGATGCGAATGATGCAGAATGTGAGATGCATTTTCTGAATTTGTCTTTCCAACATTTTTGGAACTTTAACAAAACATGTAACACAGCAAACATATTTATATCCATGTCTAGACTCGTGGGATGTTCGCTACGTCACTGAACGAACCTAAAATCATCACCTGAGTAATTTAGAGTAAACAAATCAACACCAATGTCCTCTTCGCGTTTGGTGTGAACACAGCATTTCATTATGTTTGTAATTTGCATCTTTGTTATTAAAAAAAAAAAAAAAGACAAAGAATGACTATATTTAGGTTATATTATTATTTAAACAAGCATTGAAGGAAAACAATGCATTGAGAATCGCTTTGACATCTCTGAAATTTACCAATACTCTGAATTGTCATCCAACTGAACTGGTAAGTGAAGAATCTCAGCATTAACAGTCAAATAGACAGCACAAATGAACATTTTAATGAAGTAGTTATATTGTATTTATATATTATTGTATATATTTATATATTATTATATTAAATCAGGCACTGAATCCCTGAATGACAACCACTGGTCAAAAACAGAATATAATGGACTGCTTCACTAGATCTAAATCAATAAATAAAACACATCTTACCTGTGAGGATCACCGCAAGGGCACCAAGGTTACATAAAAGAGAAAGAAAAGCATTCATTAGTGACAGTCTATGATTTTAACACTACATTATACTGTACACAAACCATTAATAATACACTATTTCCTGCTAAGCCAGGTTAAAGGTCAAGCCTAGGCTTAACGCGGTGATCAAATGTGTTTGGCCCCATTTATAGGAGCTCTGAGGTCATCTCAAGGGTTTCAGAATAGCGTTTGAGTCATGTTGCTACATACAAGCATCAATTATTCAAGAGCCATGCGGTTTCAGTGTGGCGTTTAGCGCACATATTACATATTCATGAGCAGGTGGAAGAAGGGTTGGAGTTCACAAACACACAGCGTCACGCACACTGGCTCATTCAAAATGTTGAATTAGTTTAGCTATCTCAGTGTTTTCTTTCTACTATACGGCACATTCCAAATGCATCCGTAATCTTATGAAAATTGTACAGCCACAATGCCAACCCAAAGTGGGCCAGAGCAGTATGGCGTTGCCTATCAGAGTGGCAGCTGAGCCAAGACCCCCTGGGCATCCCTGCAGAGCTCCAGCCTTAATCACCCTTCACAGATCACACCATATGCTCATTCTGCCTCTCCAGCAGCCTTCTAACAACAACCTGCCGAATAAAAAAAAATAATTCATTCTGAACTCACGCACGGATCACGTTCAACCTCAGCTGTGCAATGCCAGCATACTGACTCAGTGATCAAAAAATGCATCTTGGGCAAGTTCACAGATATTAAGATGTGGTGTACTCGGCCTAATAAATAAAGGAAATGGCCAATGCAAATAATCAAATAAAACCCCAGCTTGAAATTATTGTGCAATCACTAATTTTCATTTGAACAAGCAACTGTTAAAAGGGTGATAGAAATTAAAGTTAAGATTAGGGCTGCAGGATATTCAGTGCTACAGTATCTTACATCAATTCGTAACTTTTTGATTTGGTGGCTAATTCGAATGAAATAATGCAATCTCATTCATACAATTTAGTATGATTTGCTTATTCCCTCAATGATGGTTGGGTTTAGGAGTGGGCTTTGGTGCCAAGCCTCCTTTGAAAAATCTTACATTTATGTATGACTGAACACCCAGTGGTTGAACTACGCATTGCACACCAGATTCAAGACACATGCAAGTGCAGGTTGCCAGATTGATGACTCCAACAGCAGTGTGCCTGACTGTCAAGCCAAAAAGCTGATTTAAACCTTGTTCTAAAGAAAAGCAACAGCACGCGATAAAAGTAATATTTTCCATATTAAAAGGAGTTTTTGTTTTAACCAACACTTGAAATTTAGATTTTAGAAACGGCTTCTATTTCTAGCAGCTGGACAACAGAAAACTATGATAAATAATCACCTCAGGTGCACCTCATGTGCTTTATTCAGTGTTAAATGCTAAAAATGTGAGTTTAAATGCTATTTTACATGCATAAAATATTTAATTCATAAAATTTTTAAGTTGTCATAGAAATTAAAGTTAAGATTAGGGCTGCCGGATATTCAACGCTATCTCACGTTAATTTGTAAGTTTTTGATTCGTCAGCTAATTCGTATGAAATAATGCAATCTCATTTATGCAATTTAGCACAATTTGCTTATCCCCCAATGATGGTTGGGTTTAGGAGTGGGGTTTGGTGCCATGCCTCCTTTTTAAAATCTTACATGTATGTAAGACTGAACTCTGAATTTGTATGAATTAGCCACTTTCAAAATAAAATAACACCTACAGTCAAAACAACAATGAAAGACAACGAAAATTGATAACTACAAGTGTCATTACTATTATTAATTAGGCCTGTTGCGATAAAGAATTTTTGTTGTGCGATATATTTACAGAAATTGTTGCCATAAGCGATATAACTTGTCATTCTAAGATCATTTTATGATTATATAATGATTATATAACAGCATAATAATGCAAATAGTCATGAACAGTTACAGTTAAACAGGAACAGTTAAAATACTTAGCATTCTTAAGGCTATTTAGATTCTGTAATTGGATATTAGAAAGGTAAATGTCCTATCATATACACTACTAAATAGGGTTAGGTCGATAGACGATGCCATCATCCATCGCTGATGGCCGATAGACATCACAATGCTGAGCCGGCATCGCAGATCTTCCGCTTCACCCCCGTCCCAAACCCACTTGCGAAAAATATATACTTAGGCCCCATTTACACTTATACGTCTTAGTTTTAAAATGCCATTTTAAAACGAAAATGATCCACATCCACACTGGCGTTTCATCTAGCAATTCTGAACAGCCCCCAGTGCACGTCGAACAGTTTATCAAGGATGTACCGCTGGATCGCGTCTCACTATAGTTATTAAACGTATTATTTAATTAATGTTGTCTTTGTCTAACGACTTTTCTGTCTTTTAAATCTATCAGGTAACGTGTCACAGCGTCAGTACACTGCCTCAATCTTTCACTTTAACGCTTGTACTTAGTAATTCTAGTGAAACCTTAGATACTGTTGGTTGTGCACCTTTTTTTACCAACCAAGTTTGTGGACGCCATTATAATGACACAGATCATTCTGCCTATTCATGCCAGAGTCCCATGGGAAAAAAGTGTTTAACAGAGGGTAATTTTTGTGTAACATTGTGATCTTTATTTATTTATGATTTGGTTATGGGTAACGTTAAAACAAAGACCATGCGGGTCAGGTAGTGGAAACAGTAGGCTACAAATAATGAATTCGTTATGAATTAATTCCTTCAGGGCGTATCGTACTGAACTTTGGGGGGAAAAAAGTCAAATGTTTATGTTAAAAAACTAAATAAAATAAATAAATACCTTGTGTATTAGTCTTAATATTAAACTGTTTGTTTGGTATATCAACAATACCATGCAAAGTAGCTCATTCGATCGGGTTTTACTTTAAAGCAACCAGTTTCCTTTGGAGGAAGAAAAAAGAAAAACGTTTAAAATGCAAAGTACTACTTATGCAACCCTGGTCCAGCAATGCAGAGGAAGTGGAGCTGTTGAGGTGATGCAGGAAGCAGGATTTAGTCTCTTGACGTGATCGCATTTTAAAGAGGATTTGGCCAGCTGTACAGAGAACAGCTGATTTGTCATTGAGCACTGGATTTAGACCAGATAACTCGAGCTACAGCCCAAAACACTGACAAGACACCATCATTAATATGATGGTGAAAAGGTGCTTTTTTCTAGGAACAAAACTAAAATGCAATGCTAACTGAATTCAATTTCAATTACTTAATAGTTACATGACACTGCAATGAAGTAAACCAAACCTTAAATATACAGTATTTTGGAATAAAGGTCAACTATTATAAAAAAATAACTTTTGTAAGCTGTTTGGACAGAACTGTGTGTATGTATAGTGTGTCCACTGTCATATTAAAGTGATATAAACCCAACAAGTTTCTTTTTAAATTTCCTGACTTTAAAAAAGGGTCCCAGTGATTTTGAAACCCCCCGCAACATGTTTTTCCTGCCCACTGAATTGATTGAAGCTTAAAACGTTTTTTAAAACAGAGCATGTTTTATATAAAGACAGTAAAAACGCTATATAATAATCTGAACTCCTATAATCACCACGGCCGCATGGTGTGAGTAAATTGTAGTGTAAATTAAAGTGTACTGCAAATGGCATTTGTGTGCAACTCATCATTTCAGAAAGGCTTGAATAACACCACCACAAATACATAAAATAAACCTACTTAATATTTTTAAATAATGAGCTGTATTTTAGCTTCAACTGAGTTTCTCTATCACTGACTGCTGTTTATCTGACATAACCCATAATAAGAAGCAGACAAGCTTGTGGGAATGGTGGGCGGGGAAAAGCAGCTCATTTGTATTTAAAGCCACAGGCTACAAAAACAGCTATAGTGTATTCAGCAGGCACGTGATCAGCAGAGGACAAAAAAAAGAAGGAAGATGAGATAAGTTTAGGCTTCCTTTTTGTTTCATCAGTTTAAATGTTTAGCAGTTTAATAGTCTCCTATATAATGTTTATTAGGTTTATAATTTTACCTCAATGGCACAGATCCACAAACCGCCACTAGATGCCGCCACTAACTGGGTTAGTTCTCGTGTCCAAAGAATACTATATTCCCTGTAATTTAGTCGACTATACCAATGTGATAAATAAACTAATAGTCAGTCAACAATTCGAGTTTCATTGAATAAAGCAGCATTCCACCCTGAAAAAATATATTATGCATTGCTAAAAAAATACTATCACTTTAACTTTTCTTCAATGCAGTCCCCGCTTTATAATTATATAATTAAAAATTTTAAAATAGATATATTTTTTAAATTGGTATTATAATCTAAACAATTTCATGACAATTTCATGTATTACATTTCAGGTGGTTGTAGCGCTGAATAAATGAAGACATCAGGACAGATGACTTGCAGAGGAAAATAACAAAAGAGCGTCCTGCGGCATGCATGCGTGACATGCAAATGTGAGAGTGGAACACATCCGCGCACACATTCAAAGCGATTTCATAATCTTGCAAATTGTCAGCAGCTTCGTCATACGTGCACATTATAGGACTACACAATGTCATTATACCTGAATGACGTCCGGAACGAAGCACTTAATGCTCCTTCTTGTGCACAATGATAAATAATGAAGGCACAAACCATCAATAAGGTCTTCTGCTTTGATGACGACGAACCATTCGGATTCAATAGGGGGCACCCTATTGAGCTCGGAAAACACAAAAATACGTATTTATATAGAAGAATCGCATTCCTGTTTTAGGAACCAAAATGCGCACACCAGAGGCATACTGTATCTTATATCTTATAAAAATGGGTAAAATAGGTGCCCTTTAACATATCAATGTCAGTAATGGCAGAATGAATCAGTTGCTACATGCCAATTTGAATATTGCTTTACCTAAATATTGATAGCATCACAAATTGATTGATTATTGATAATTGTACGGGTGTTGGCCAGATTGGATAGCAATACATGAACAAATGAAAATGATGACCTGTTTAAGAAAGATTTAAGACAATACTTCAGTAAATTTAAGACTTTAAGGCCTAAAAGTTTTATTGATATTTTTAATATTTTAAAGTGATCCAAAGCTTGGTGTTATAAAGTGCCAGTACATCTTTTGTTATTTTACAGGTTTATTTTTCTCTATATTATTTCTTACATGATATTATTTCAAACTATTAAAGTGTCAACAAAAGTCACTTTGTTAAACGGTAGAGTTGAATGTTCCAACAACAAAAAACAGAGCATGGATCAGCATCCCATGATGCAATTCACAGACAGCTAAAAAACAGAAAACGCATAATTAACAGATTTTTTTTAACAATGTAGTACATGTAGGTTAAGGGGGATACATTGTTGACAAAGGCCCTCAGTCCAGCCTGCTGCAGGTCCCTCAATATGCTGATGCCATCTAGCTGTCGCTACGCAACACAGCTCGCAGTCACAGATGTTGGCAACAAAAGCAGAGCTTCAATTCATCTTCTTTAAATCCATCTGGACAACAGTTGCCTGACTTCCTTCTGTCAACAGATAGATGGCAAGCATTACTGCTGTAACAATAATGTTTCAAATACAGGCTTACGTATTTTATAAATATGGAGGAAAAAAAACATGGTGGCTTTGGAGTGAGTTTGGAGCCTGTAATTATGCTGCGTCCTGCGGCATCGCTGCTTATTCCATCTGAAAACGTCAACGCTACTGCAAAAACAACTTGCTTAGATTTTTTTAACAACCGTTTTTACTAAATCCCAAGGATATTATTGTGAATACAGATAAGTGTTGCAGAGCTTTGCTTAAAAGTGAACTGGAGGTAGCTGTAAAAAGTTTGAATTACAGTAAAATTATATTTTGAAGTGGATAGTTTACTAATTGTATATTATTCTGATATTTACAGCACTTAAGTGATATTTACAAAAAGGTAACAATCTGAATCACTGATAGGCCTGTCAAAATAATCAATATATGGACTTATCGCACAATACATTGACATGACCTCAATCATTTTTGGTGATGCAATATACATCGCCCATACACAAAAAGCAATTCTAACAACATTTTAGCTGATAGTACAACGTCTTTATCTCTGTTGGAGGTGTCAGTGTCTGCATGGTAAAAAAAAACACTATAGTTTTTACTATAAATGCGGTACAATGTGATGGAGTGAGGGTGTCCCGCTTCACAATGATAATTTATTCTTATGAGTGCATCCGGGAGTGCACCAATGCTAAGGGGATGAGTGAGACCACCATCCAGCTCAGAGGAGGGAAAATTTGCATAAAAATGGGATTTTTAATTTGGCACACGCTGATTTTCACAGAGGCAAAACAACACGCAGAAGCAGGAAAGAAAGACAGTGACTGTGTTTACATGGGCATCAGTAATCGAATTATTTGACAAATTATTAAATGGTGGACTTTAACTGCAGTTTGGCACTTTCATTCAGGAATTTCATTCATGCTCCTCGTGACATACGAGACATTTGATTTGAGGATCTGCTGGAAGCGTGTATTTTTAATGTAATGCCTGATACCACACGGCGAATGAGAGAAAAAACCCCTCTGCATTTCTCTGTAACTTAGATGCACTCGGTAGATAGCGTCAGAAAGCTGTGTGTGTAATTCCCGTCACAAAATAGGGTGAAAATCCTACACGATGGTAATAGTTTAATAGTGGTGTTTACATGTTTACACTCGGAGAGCAGCATTTACAGTGGATCTTTCAGTCTATAATATTGTAGTGATGTTAACATACTGTAAACTTTAGTAACTTAGAAATCATTCGACTAAGGTCCATCTTTAAACACTGAAAGAGTACTGCTGGCGATACGACCTAACTTTGCCTCTGAATAATCAAACAAAGACCACTGATCGTTTACTAAATCTGTAAAAACAGGACAAATAACACCATCTGGAGCCGCGTCTTTTTTTTTAAAGGAGACGAGCAGCAAATCGAGGGTTTTTTTTTTTTGTTGTTGTTGAGCGTTGCGTGCACTGTAATCAGCATGCGAGTCAAGTTGCGCTCTCATAGCGGGAAAATGAAAACAAAAACCTTCCTTGCAGCAAATTCTAAAAGCAACACTGACAAACCTGTATCTCCAAACAATTCTTCTTCTACTACTTGTTTTGGCAACACAACGTGTCGTCTCTCTGCTGTCTAAACACTGTACAGGTACAAACAGTCTTTGAAGCCAACATGCACATTAATGAAGTTGCACCACATACACAATAGACTTCAAAAATTTGTTTCAAACCAGAAGAACCAATTAGCTTGAAATGACGCAAAAACAACCAATTTTCACTTTTTTGTGAAATATATGTGTCCTAATAGTGTTTATAGCAGCGTGGGACACATATATGACTGTCAACAGCTCAAAAAATGTGTTTTGGTGTTTCGTGACCCTTGAAGGTAGCAATGGATTATTTTTACAGTGTATGAATTCCCTGTTTTCAAAAGGGCTTATTGAAATGTGGCATTCTGCTGTAAATTTCCTGAAAATTGTGAGTTATTTGAACCAACTGTAACCAACTTTGCACCAGGGAACACCAGCAACAATATGTTTTGCTGCTTTAGTTCATTTTAATAAGTTAATCAGGTTTCAACTACATTGTTTTAAGTTATGCAAAGTTTAACTTAATATTTTAGTCAGTTTGATTGATTCAAGTTGAGATGACTTGAAAAGTTAATTTGATTCAACTACAAAATTTAAGGCAACAATATATTTTTTTAGAGTGTAGTAATTATCAGCGTATGATAAGTGTCTTGCGAAATAAACACACTTTTTACACATACAGTAATACTTAATTTTTACTAGACTAATATTCGATTAGGATATCTGCACTTTCTCTAAAGGGTTTGATTTGTCCACTGGGTGTGTTATATTACACAAACAAACATAAGTTGCTATTAATGATTTGTGCAATGATGAGCGTGGAGATTCCATTTCTTTTTGTCCAAAGGTTAACAGTGTTGGCCATGCAACTGCGGTGGAACGAAACAAGTTCAAGATAGGACAAAGCGCAAAACACAAAAAACATGGAGAGAAGAGAGGCGGCGAGAGGAAGTGCTTGGTGTTCAGAAAAACAGGACATTAAGTTGGCTTAACTCCATCGGATTCCTTTAGAACACAGGAAGCCTTTCAAGATGTCAGCAATGTGAGTTGGCAATGGTTTTTTTCCTTAAAATATATCTATAAAGCCAGTTTATGAAATATTATACGTCAAAAAAGGATATTTTTATGCGTACTGACCCTTGTCTTGCACAACTGGATAAGGGGCTGTTCATACAGAAGTGTAACAAAATCAAGCAAGCTGTGAGGCCTTTGATTTCTAACTTGTCATTACAGTTTAAAGTCACTTCCTAAACATATTTAGCAGACATGTGTATATAGACCAACAGTTATCAATATTAGAATGTGTCCTGTGTTCCTTTCACTCCTAAAATATGTGGTGGCCGAGAGAGCTGTACATGCTGCAATTTGAGAAAACACATCCAATTACAAAAACCGCAAACAAATTGAGACAAACTCAATCCATCTGACAGTATAAGTGTTGCAAATCCTCATAACCGACGCTTATTTAATAAAAACGTGCTGGATTTTTCCACAATGCAAACAAATTTATAAAAGCCCTGAATTTTCTCATAACACAACTGAAGTGTTTCAAGGGGACCACCAAAATGTGACAGACGCTGCTGTGTTGTGACTATTGCTCAGTGAAGTTGTAGGTGAGTTTTTTTGTTTGCTTATTTATTTCGTTTGTTTACTTCTTTGTTTGTTTGTTTATTTTAACATCCTGTTTCCCTTGTCTTTTGTATTTTATGAGCCTAAATACCCGTAACCTAAATAGCCGGGTCCGTCATGTTTTAGGGTCCCTTTAAAACATTTCCATTTTGTTCCGTGCTAATTGAAAGTGCTGTGAGAATATGAAGTGCATTTTATTAATTTGTTTGCGTTGTGGGAAAATGCAGTGCGTTTTATTCATTTGTTTGCGTTGTGGAAAAATGCAGTGCGTTTTATTCATTTGTTTGCGTTGTGGGAAAATGCAGTGCGTTTTATTCATTTGTTTGCGTTGTGGGAAAATGCAGAACGTTTTATTCATTTGTTTGCGTTGTGGGAAAATGCAGTGCGTTTTATTCATTTGTTTGCATTGTGGGAAAATGCAGAACGTTTTATTCATTTGTTTGCGTTGTGGGAAAATGCAGTGCATTTTATTAATTTGTTTGCGTTGTGAGAAAATGCAGTGCATTTTATTTATTTGTTTGCGTTGTGAGAAAATGCAGTGCATTTTATTTATTTGTTTGCGTTGTGGGAAAATGCAGTGCGTTTTATTCATTTGTTTACGTTGTGAGAAAATCCAGAGCTTTTTATTCATCTGTTTGCATTGTGAGAAAATGCAGGGTGTTTTATTAAGTTGTATGCGTTGTGAGAAAATGCAGTGCCTTTGATTAAGTTGTTTACGTTTTGAGGATTTGCAGCCCCTGTGTTGTCAAACGGATAAAGATCTTTTCTCAATTTGCTGGCGTTTTTTTGTAATGGCATGTGTTTTCTTAAATATCAGCACGTTAAGCTTTCTTGGACACTGTAAAAAAAAAGCAACCAAACTAGAGTTGAAGTCACAATTATTAGCACCCCCACTGATTGTTTTTTTCCCTTTAGCAGAGCAAGGAAATTTTCCCAGTATGTCTGATATTTTTTCTTCTGGAAAAAATCTTATTTGTTTTATTTCGAATAGAATTAAAGCAGTTTTTATGGCAAAGATAAAATAAATTAGTTATAAGAAATGCGTTATTAAGAAATGAGTTATTAAAACTTTATATGTTTAAAAATGTGTTGAATAAATTTTCTCACCGTTAAACAGAAATTGGGGAAACAATAAACAGGGGGGCTAATAATTCAGGGGCTAATAATTTTGACTTCAACTGTATTTACAAATGGCTAAGTACTTGATTGATTAGGTATTAGACCATTTAAAATGTTACGATGCATCTGAGCAGGATTTACAATCAGAATATTAAAAAAACAACAGGAATTAAATTACAACAAAAGGCATGTTTTACTTTATAGACTTCTAACCTTTAAATATAAAGTATGTTGATAACAGTGTGCATCACCCTCTGTGATCACATTTCATGCATATATAAATTATATTAATTTTAGTAAAAACACCAATTCTTATTTTAATTCTCCTTACACTGTTTTTTATATTAATTTGAATAATATAACAAACAAACTGATTCATCAGTCGCTGCAAATTCCTGTATAATACAAGGCTCCCCCCCCCCCCCAAAAAAAACTATCAGCACCCTACCCACTATGAAATTTACTTTTTCCTTGTGTAAATTTAACTTAAAATGTTTGCATTTGACTTAAAAATAATTCTACTGAAAAAATAAAATAGAGTAAATTGGATGATAGAAAACAGATATGCTGATATTTCATTTTAAAAATGTAAAATCCCAGCAGTCACAGTTTTAGTTTGTTTATATTAATGAGTCTTCTTTAGTTTGTAATCTTTTTTTTTTCTTTTTTTATGTAGTTTGTTTTTAAAATAGCTATTTATTCATGGCAGAAAATATATTATTTTGCAAAAATTGTGCAGCATTTCAGAAAAAATGAAAGGGCTCTTTTGTTTCTAATAATTTTGTAAAAAAAATTGTGACTAAACCATATCGTGAGGTTAGTATATTGATATGTATGGAATCGTGAGTCAGGTGAACGTTACATCCCTATAAGGTAAATATCCTCAAAGAACACCTTGACTCCCAAAATTCTGTCCACATTCCTCTGGGAATTAAAAACAAAACAAAAATGCAAATAAAACAACAGCATCCAGAGTATTAAGACCCCTCCACATCCTCCGTCACAGAAGCCCAACACCCACACACATTAACTGAGGTGACTTTCATTCTCATTAAGCAGCTGTCACTCTAATGTCTGCTTGTCACACACAAGCACACACACACATTTACGTCCCAGACAATCAAAATGTTAACAGAATTGATACCTACAATGTCACCTACATAAAGCAGAACAAGATGACCTCAGTACCTGACACACACAGTGGTGTGCTGTGCTTGATAAATGACACGCTGCAGGAAGAACAAGTGTGGTAAGAGAAACAACGGTTCGAGGCTGAAAGGCCAAGTAAGGATACAAGTGTCAGGAGTCCTACTTGTCAAAGAAAGAATAAAGAATTTAATAAAGAAGAGGAGCTGTCAGTGAGAGGAAGAACAGTGTCCTATGTAAACACACGCGCATACTCCTGCCCTGGAGACATCATTAGCGTTCTAGGAAAGACAATATTATCATCCACTGTGTGTGTGTGTGTGTGTGTGTGTGTGTGTGTGTGTGTGTGTGTGTGTGTGTGTGTGTGTGTGTGTGTGTGCGTGCGTGCGCATGTTCTTTTAAAAAATAAAGCTAAATTGGTCAGAAATGCACGGCGAGTCTGCAGACAAAACAACAATCATGAAGGACTGTTCATGACACATTATTAAATAATAATATCGAGTAACCCAAAAAAGCTCTGCAGTTTCCCATTTTGGACTGAATGATTCAACTGCATTGACCATGTTTCTTCACGTCATTGGAATGTTTTAACTCAAGACTTCTCATTTACTTCCATTGATTTTACAACTTAAAAACAGCTCAATATGTGGCTTGATTTTGCCAACTATTTTCTTATTATATTATTCTACCTTTTATGTATCAGTGTTTCCTCTAGGATTTTTTTCTAGCTGTGGTGGCAGGCCTTTTACACAGATCTTCCAACTACCTATATAACATTATTTCAATGACAAACGTAGTGAGCACAGTATTACAAGTCCAGATTGCATTCATGTAATACGAGTAGGGTTGGCAGATAGACATCACGATGCTGAGGCGGCATCGCAATCCTCCACCCCGTCCCAGTCACAGCAGCAACCCGCTCGCAAAAAAATACACACGGCCCCGTATACACTAATACGTCTTAGTTTTAAAATGGCATTTTAGAATGAAAACAATCTACATCAAGCTGGCGTTTCACCTAGCAGTCCTGAACAGCTCTTCATCCACACACTACCACTGAAAATGCACGTGACCACACACACACTCTGGCATGCGCTTCAGCAGTATATGCGCACGCCTCATCCAGAATGAGGTGCTTTGAGCACTAAACCTCAGAGAGGTTTATCATTAAGGTTTATCAAGGATATATAGTTGGATCGCGTCTCACTATAGTTATTAAATGTTATATTTAATTAATCTAGTCTCTATCTAATGACTCTTCGGTCTTTTGAACATATGTAACATGTCACAGTGTCAGTACACTGCTTCAATCTTTCACTTTCACACTTGTACTTAGTAATTTTAGCGAAAACCTTTGATACTGTTGGTTGGTTCTGCATCTTTTTTACAAACCAAGTTTGTCGACGCCATTATAATGACACAGATCCCTCTGCCTATTCATGCCAGAGTCCCGCGGAAAAAATTCGATTGAGAGGTGGTAATTTGTGTGTGACTGTCTTTATTTATTTATGATTTGATTACATATGAGTAAAACAAAGACCATGCGAAACAGTTAATTGAAGCGGTAGGCTACAAATAATAAATTCATTATGAATTAATTAATTATTCATAAATAATTAATTCATTGTCGCCTACAATGACGATGCCATCGTCCATCGCGATGTTTCACATTAGACATTAGATGCCAAATTGGTCAGCATTTCCCAACCCTAAATACCGGCATGCAAATCTCTTTTGCTTGCAAGCTGATTTCCTCTGTGCACCAAACGTCTTGCATTCCCTCAAACATACACTGCTCAAGCGCAGATTATCCCGTGCGCTCTCAAATAAACGCTGCTTAATGCGTCATTCACACTAGCAGCGACTTTGTAGCTGCCTGTCATTCTGGGTGGCGACCTGCTGCAAACGCAGATCTGTGTAGGTATATAGAGCACGAATACCACCGGCCTTTGAGCGAGCAAAGAGAGGATTATGTGAGCGCTACTGGTGCTCCTATTGGCTGTCGCCCAAGAAAGTTACTCTTCATTTACATAAAGTTAAAGGATTCTTAACTTTGTCGCATCGCTCGCCAAGCCCACCTGGTTGCCAATGGTCAATGTTGCTCACGTAGACAGAGGTCGCCGGAAGTCGCTCACTCTCCGTTCAAATGAACGGTCGCTTATCACTTTGCTACTGCGAGTCGCTTGTATTGTGAATAAGACTGAAGTGCAATTTAGTGTGTTTATGTAACGAGTATGTCTCCAACATTTATTAGATTTTTTTATGAATGTCTCCAATAGACCTACAGAACGGCATTCATGCGTTCTGAAGTAAAGTGAAACAGCCATAAACCCCAGCAAGATAAAGTAATTGTATGCAGAACCACAAACCTTTATCTCTAAAAAAAGTATAATTAAGGACACTGTTCATCAGAACTGAAAGCTATGCCATGTTTGCTAGCCTTATAGCTTCGCAGTCCTGTCAGTCAGTTAGCATGTAACCTTAACATAACAAACAAATAACATACAGCACTACTACGATTACAGAAAAGTTCACTCTGTTATAATTCACTCACATTTTAATACATTTTGGTGCGATTTTAACCCACTATGAAAAATTTAAAAAACAGCAACACCTGAATGTTTTGAATGAAATGCTGTAATGTAGCCATGGTGGAAATTAATTTTAATGTGGCACCCCACCATGGAAGAAAGAATGTAGCGGAAACCATGGTCAAGAGCACACTTATTTGTATAGTAAAAAGTTTGATCATTTTCTGACATTTATTATTCCTAGTTATTTCTCCAATAGGCAACTGAATCCGAAGTTCTAAAACAATGGCAAAAAACAAACACATTTCTGCATTGCTGAATAAGACCAATAGGCTCTGCTGGACTTTTTTGTATTTTTGTAACAAGTATATCATCACTTATCACTTAGTATTTGTGGAAAGAAGTCTTGTCTATAGAAATCTCATCAGGGGGATCAATTTCCTGTAGTAATAATAATAATAATAACAACAACAACAGCAACAAAAACAACAACAACAATAAAAATAATAATAATAATAATAATACAATATTTGTTTATTCAGACTAACCTAAAACAAAAGTAGCATGATAATTCACTTTTAATTACTTTATACTGTATATAGATTCTTAATATAGACCCTGATTATGATTACGATTAATATGATTATTAAAAACACTCATGTACCATTGGAGCAAAAAGGAAGGTTGTAGGAAGTTAATAACAGCAATCGTCCAAAATATTCTAATATACAAAATTTTATTATGTATTAGTTTTATTATTTATATTAACAATATTTTAAATTACATAATGACTAATCAAATGGCCCCTAGAGGGCTCTGGTCCCTTGGTTGAGAGGAACAGATTTAAGCCTAGCTGCTTTTCATGCCAAGATAGACAATTATTTATCTATTAAATAACTATTTACAAAACAGTTTATCTAATCTTAAATAAAAAAATTACAAATGCTTAATTATCACTGCACCCTAGTAAATACTATTAACACAATACAGAGTTCTTAAAACTATCCTGTCAAATCAGCTTCTTTTTTAACACGATTATTTATAAGAACACTAAGTATCTCATAAACAATTTACAATTCTATTAAACATTAAAGCTACAACATTTAGGACCAAACAAACTCCCACATACAGACGCACACTGGATTTCTTTCAGTAGACCAACAAATTTAGGCTAATTACTGCCAATTGGCTGCTGGCCGGAGCCCCACGATCCACAGCGGTGCCCCTGCGGCTGTGCAGAATCACCCCGGGACATGTGGCGCCGTCTTTGAGATCGCTAAATAATAAGACACACGGAGCCCGGCCTACAACCACAGCCAAACTGAGAACCACTGAATCACTCAGCATGGAGAATAATGTGTGGAACAGGCCAAAAAACAAGCCCGTTTCAGCTAAAGTGCCAAAACTGAGAACCACATCTTCACTCATAATGGAGAATAATGTGTATGAACAAGCAGAAAAATTTATAGAAATAAAATTTGCTAAAGTTTAAACTGAGAAGCACTGACTCAAATTAGAAAACATGCAATAAATAGACAAAAAAATAACTTTTTCTTTTTCGAAAACAGGCCTTCCAGTATGCAAACTCAAATAAATCAATCTCAAAAGCGCAATGAACTGTGATTTGATGATGAGAAGTAAGCTGTTAAAACCACTCATTTGTGATTTAGCACAGAGAATAATGTGTGTAACAGGCAATAAAGAAACAAGGCCGTAGGATTCACTCAAAATGGAGAATAATGTGTGTAAATGTAGGCCAAAACATATATAGAAATAAAAAATTAAAAGCCTGTATCAGAAAAAAAGTATTGCAAACTCGAGTAAATCAATCTCAAAAGCATGATAAATTGTGAAAAAACAAGCCTGTATCAAAAAAAGTGCCAAACCGAGAACCACATCTTCACTCAGAATGGGGAATAATGTGTGTAAACAGACCAATATATATATATATAACCTAAAACCCTGTATCAAAAAAATACTAAATCACTAAATAGATAAGAGTTGGCCCTCTATAGAATAAAAAATATTGGTTTTATTTTTAAATTGTATATATTACATTGTTTTATTTGTGCATTTATGAGGGAAAAGCGTTGGTTTGGATGTCACATCTCTCTGTTATGGACAGATGTGAAATTGCCACTTGTGTGACTTTGGTAAATCAAATATAATGGTTTAAAACATTGACAGAGACAATCTTAAGTATTTCTAAAGTGCTGTAAAATACTTGCTTAAACAAACTTAGAAACTATTTATGTAGTTTGGTGAAAACTTTATTTTTTTCATGGCAAGGTTGACATTTGCATGCATTGCTTGTGTATAAACAGGCGTGAATTGTGATTGGATGGTGAGAAGTAATCTGAAAAACATTCAATGATTTCTGATTCAACACAGAGTACAAAGTGTGTGACAGGCAACCCAAAAATCAGCCCATTTTAGAGTGCCAAACTGAAAACCACAATATAAACAGGCAGAAAAAAGTACGGAGAACAACTGACTGAGTAAAATTAATGAACATGCAGTGGACAAAAAAATAAATACAACAAAACAACCATATTCTTTTTGTTTAGTTTTTTTTTTTTTTTCTAAAACGGGCCTTTAGGTATGAAACCACAATTAAATCAATCTCAAAAGCGTGATGAACTGTGATTGGAGGGTGAAAAAAACAAGCCTGTATCAGGAAAACTGACAAACTGAGAACAACAGATTCACTCAGGATGGAGAATAATGTGTAAACAGGCCATAAATGTATATATATATAGAAATAAAACATTTTCATAAAAAATGCTAATTCACTCAAATTAAAGAAAACACAATAAAATAACAATAAATATAAATAAATCACATCAAAACAACCACTTTTTTGGTTTAGTTTCATAATGGAGAATAATGTGTATGAACAAGCATAAAAAATTTTGGTTTAGTTTGCATTTTTTTTCTAAAACAGTGTATTGCAATCTCAAATAAAACAATCTCAAAAGTGTGATGAATAGTGATTAGATGGTGCAAGATAATCTGTGAAAAACATTTAATGATTTCTGGACATGAAAAAAAGATTTCAGTATAAAACATCTGTAGGATTTGATATTTGTTCTGAACTTATTGTAAGCGTTTTAAAGCTCACTGCTGCCACACAGTGTTGTGAATGCGCGAGTGCACGTTAGAACAGAGGCTGCTTTTGTGCTGCATATTTTGAAGGCCACATTTCTCATTTGTATTCATACTAACAGAGTGTCCTTACAAGTCTATAAATAAACCCATGAAGACATACGCAGGAATGAGAGAGAGAGGGTGTTGATTTCATATTTTACGGGCATTTTGGAGTGAAAACGAGAAGCCGCAGTGATAAAAGACATACTGTATAATGGTGGTCTTTAACACTGTATCAGTCTGTACATAATCTCTCTGAAATATTACTGTGAATCTTGTTGAAATATTTTTACCATTTAAAATGATTGTGTCCCTTCAAAATGTGGAGCCACACACTTCTCTATAAGTTATTTATTTCATTTGATCTGTTATTCTTATGTATTCTTGAAGATATTGTACTATGTTGTGTACTGTGAAATGGCCTTTGTACTCATTCTGTTCAAGTTAAATATTAGTTTATTTTCTTATGCTAAAAATAATGAAAAACAAATCAATTATAATTTACAGACAGATGAATTTTCACACCTTCAGTCTTTAGTATCAAATGATCCCTTAGAAATTAAATAAATTTTCAAGTAACAATTATTTTTAACCTCAATCTTGAAAACACCTGCACCACTACACATAACTTATTACACAATGTTGCTTTTTGTATTTTTTATTTTACAACAGTAGTGTCTTTTATAATATCTTTTAATTATTAAAAAAGAAAAAATAATAGTATTATTTAATAGAAATTATTATTTTAAATAAATGTATTTTTAAATATATGTTGCTCAAATAAATGTTGCCCAAAACTGAATCCCTTTATGTTTATTCATGCACCGTTAATGAATAAAGGAAATAACTTCATTCAAAAAATATATTAGCAGCTTGACTATTTTAAATGGTGGTATACATGTTTTTGAGTTATAATATAATATAATATAATATATAATATAATATAATATAATATAATATAATATAATATAATATAATATAATATAATATAATATAATATAAGGCTGATGACGGCCAATCTGAATCTCCAAAACAAATGTTTAATAAAAAAAAAAAAAAATAAGCACTATCCTTATTTAAAAAATGCATAGTTGCAATCTAAACAACTACATTCTTGTCTAAAAAAGCCTCAAAAGTACATTATGTTGTCCAACAGCTGCAATATTTGTCAAACTGAAGTGTCCAGTCAAGAACCAGATAGAACTGTTGTATATAATATAATATAATATAATATAATATAATATAATATAATATAATATAATATAATATAATATTAGGCGACATGGTGGCGCAGTAGGTAGTGCTGTCGCCTCACAGCAAGAAGGTCGCTGGTTCGAGCCTCGGCTGGGTCAGTTGGCATTTCGGCATGGAGTATGAATGTTCTCCCCGTGTTTGCATGGGCTTCTTCCAGGTGCTATGGTTTCCCCCACAGTCCACAGACATGTGGTACAGGTGAATTGGGTAAGCTAAATTTTCCGTAGTGTATGAGTGTGAATAAGTGTGTATGGATGTTTCCCAGAGATAGGTTGCAACTGGAAAGGCATCCGCTGAGTAAAAACATATGCTGGATAAGTTGGTGGTTCATTCCACTGTGGCAACCCCAGATTAATAAACGGACTAAGCCAAAAAGAAAATGAATGAACAAATTAATAATATAATATAATATAATATAATATAATATAATATAATATAATATAATATAATATAATATAATATAATATAATATAATATAATATATAGCTCTTTAGCTCATATAGGAAAAAGAAAGCTACATTTCCTCTCACCGTGACAACTCAAAAAAGGCACAAGGTTACCAGCTCAAGGTTACTATCGGCTGTCTTCGCTTCACCTGTGGTGCTATTCTAAGTGATGGATGGAGTGACGGACAAACACAGGCATGCATGAAAACAAGCGCAAACAGGCTAGACAAATCCTGAATGTCACACAGGCCAGGCAGTGGAGCAGACTCGGCTGAGAGATCCAGACTGCCTGAAGGTGATTCACACTGACAGAAGGGCTCCACACAGACTGAAAACACACGAGACAGGAAGGTTTACACCACTGTGGGCCAGTCAATGACTAGAAGAGAGCTTGTGAATGAGTATAAAAATAAAGAGAGTGATGACCACTGTGACACAGTGGCTGTTGTCTCATTTCTGTTTGATAAATATTTTGGAATAAATATGTTTAAGGTATAAAAAATAGGGAACTGTGAATGTTAAATCAGTTCCATTCAACTGTTTCAATACCTAAAACCAAATTTGGAATCGGTTCAGTATCGATATCAGTATCAATTCGTTATCGAACATTTGTGATCTGTTTCTGCATCAAAAGATACACATCCTGAGGTAACCTGATATTACAAATCGCGAAAAATTTATTTTTTATCTAGCAGCTAACTCTCTGCAACTCTCACATGGGTATCCACTGAAGCTAAGCAGGGCTGCGCCCGGTCAGTACCTTGATGGGAGACCACATGGGAAAGCTTGCTGCCGGAAGTGGTGTTAGTCAGACCAGCAGGAGGCGCTCAACCTGCGATCTGTGTGAGTTCTAACGCCCCAGTATACTGATGGGGACTCTATACTGCTTAGTGAGCGCTGTCTTTCAAATGAAACGAAAAATCAAGGTCCTGACTCTCTGTGGTAGTAAAATATCCCAGGATGTACTGGCCAAATTTCCCCACTGGCCTCTGTCTATCATGGCCTCCTAACCATCCCTATGTTATAATTGGTTCATCACTTTGTCTCCTCTCCACCAATCAGCTGGTTTGTGGTGTACGGTAGAGGTCTGCATACCGGGAACAGATTTCCGAATAAAGCGCGGGACCGGTCAGTAACTGGTGTATTTTGAACGGGAGCGAGCGGTCCAACAATATCGTTACCGACTCCTGAGCGAGCGAGCATGCGTTATGTATCTGTGTGAATGAGAGAGCGTGATGCTTCATTTAGCTTGTTTGTTGCTGTCTTGTGTGTGTGTGTGTGTGTGAATAAGGGAGAGAGAGCTTGGTGGTGTGTGTGTGTGTGTGTGTGTGTGTGTGAATGAGAGAGAGCATGATGCTGTCTGTGTCACTTGCTTGGTGCTGTGTGTCTATGTGTGTCTGTGTGTGTGTGTGTGTTTATACAGACAGCTTGTTATGAGCTGTCTGGACTCTGCATAGCTGGGTGGTTTTCGGTCATGCCATATAAAATGTGCAGCAGTTAAAGAAACATACATGAATGCAAAGAAAGATGGCATAATAAAATAAGTAATTAAAAAAACATGAAATAATAAGAACAGTAATAGATCTAAAAATCTAATCAAAGCTACCCTTAAAAAGTACATTTTAAGAGATGATTTAAAAATCCTCATGGATTCTGCATTGCAAATATCAGATGGTAAAAAGCTCCACAATTTAGGTGCCAATGAACAGAATGGCCATAGATTTTAGTTGCGTTGACTGAGCAGTTAAAAAACCAGCATCAGACAAGCGTAAAGCGTATGGGATTAAAAGCTCAGGTAAATATTGTGGTGCTAGACCATTCAAGGTCTTATACGCAACCATAAGGATTTAAAAATCTATTGAGCTTTTTAAAAATAGAAGTTATGTGTTCTCTTGCACTGGCCCTAGTCAGAATTCTGGCTTTCTGAATTCTGAATTCCCAATTCTGAATTCTGGAAAACATTTCTATTGAGCCCACTGTTAAAATGGGCAACTTTACAGCAGTAAACAGGTGTTTACAGCCTGGTACAAAGAACGATTTTGGTTCATATAGCTAATATTACCCTTCATGACAACTGTGAGGGGGGTGAATTTATTTATAACTAATCCGTTTCCTTTATATAGGGTTTTATTAAGTTTGCATAATTCAGGGTGTGGCCACTTGAGTGACAGCTAGGTCTTGCTGGTTGCCATCAATTCACCTTAGCTAATTCCGGCTGATTGGCCGCTGAACTCAGCATACACATAGCATTTCTGTGTTGTTTTTGTGCCATTACACAGTCAATTGCCTTTTGGAATTATTTCCCACAATTATCATATGATATGGCATGCTGTGTGCACTTAATTGTGCTCACAAACCATTCACATGGCCTCCGTTTCCCAGGTGAGTGAAATTATATACTTATATACCATCTCTATAAATGTATTTGCTTTATTTAAGATCATTTATCATTTACAATGTAACTCACACTTTCCTCCTGTTGAACAACGTCATAAGAACAATGCATTAGGGTTGTGCCGATAGACGATACTATCGTCTATCGACGATAGTCAGCCATATGGACGATAGCTAATAAAAATGACGATAATACGGCTTATTTTCTAGTTGTTGTTTTTTTTCAAAATTATTATTAGGCAGTTAATATTATCAAAGTACAATTCATTGGCCCTTGCATATTTCACACTGTCATCGTCGCGTAACCTTCACCCACCTGACACCAGAGGAATATATTTTAAAAATCATTCATAAATTTATCAGTGTTAGGCTAATATACAAAATTATGTAATAATATATAATTTTTGTTATTTTATAGTTATGCTATTTTTGTTGTAGGCTATAACAAAAATACTAAAACAAAACGAAAATAATGCACTTTTGCCGTTTTTTTTTAACATGGTTAAAATAACTGTACAATGTCTCTTTTTAACAAGCAGGCTTGACATAATTTGTGAAAGAAGGAAATTTAGTTTTAAAGTCGCTTAATATGTTTTTCAAAGAGGAGTGATTCTCTTTTAAAAATCGTCATATGCATGCAAGCCGCAAATGTATGATGCGTATTCAAAATAAATGCACAATAATCAGTCGGCTATGAAAATGAAAAGGTTTATTTCAAACTCTGACTTGTTTAACATATTTAACATAAAATAATGTTTATCTTGTTGCTAATAGCCAAACACGTTTCAATAAACAAAATGCAAAAAAAAATTAAATAACCAAGAACTAAAATAATGCAATAGTTACATTGCTTGCAGTCTTAAAACAATATGACTGTTTACGATGCAAGAGTAATGCTTCCGTCTACAGATTTTTTGCCAAAAAAACAAGTTGGTTAACTTTTTCTGGTTTGAGTAGGCTGCGAAGTGGAGTGATTATGTTACCGGCTGCGCTAAACACGCGCTCTGAAGGGGTGCTAGTTGCGGTAACACACAGGTATTTTTTTGCCAGGTTTGCCATTAAAGGAAAACGGCGTCTATTTTCTTTCCACCAGTCCAGTGGCTTGTCATCACCATCAATTACTTCCTCTTGTAAGTAAGACGTGATTTCAGATTTTGCGCGCTGGTCTACAGGTGTGGATGTGGACACAGACGGCTTTGCTCTCCCAAGAAGACGACCCAGTGTTTTGATCCTCTTAGCCGGCTGATTCTCACTTGATGACGTACCTGCCGCATCATCTTCCTCTTCCTCCTCCACTCTGATGGGTACAGGTGGCATATTCCAATATTCCACCATCTCAACCTCAAGCTGTGATTTGATCACATCAAGTTGTGCGGCATCGATGTGGTCGCCCTTATAGCGTGGGTCAAGGAGGGTAGATTTGCGCATTAGTTGGAGGGTACTGTCGTCATATTTCGAGTTGAGTTTCTCCAAAATCCGCCGTTTAATTCCTGCCGTCATCTCCACATCAGTCTCCTCCTCCTTCAGGATATCCTTTGTTAGCTGCAGCATGGGCAGCAGAGATGAGACTGTCACGTAATTTTCAGCTGATAAAATATCAGTAAATTCTGCGACAGGCTTCAACCCATCCCTGACAGCCTCTAGTACAGCAATGTCCTGCCAGGTCACGTTTGGGAGTGTTCCACGACGGCTCTTGTCATCAGCAAAAACCCTTTTGATGGCAGGAAGCTGTTCCAGAAATCTTACTACCATGGCATATGTTGATCCCCAACGAGTTGTACAATCCTAAAATATATTAAATGACAATTATGCGTCGATTGTTAATGTGATCACTTATTACACTGTAAAAAGTTTTTCAAGCAGTCCCTCACCCAATTAATAATTTGTCTTCAATTAAATTTGTAATTATTTGTTTTATTTTTCAAGTAATATATTTTTAGTTTAAAAAGTTGCTCAATCTAAATATTTTTTATTAAGAACTCAATTAATACATTTTTTGTTTTGACGAATATACAATTTTTAGGTTGGATATTTTGTACGCGCATGCACATTATACACACTCATCACCACCAGCCAGTCAACGGTCCGCGGTCGAATCGCAGACGACGCACTGGTCACTTGTGTGGATGTGTGGAAGTAAAGTTTAAGTTTTTAATAAATATCGATGTAATCAAAATTATTGATGTCTTTTTGTATGATTTGGTCAAATAATAATTATTTACAAATTTACAAATAATAATTATTTACAAAAAAAATCCAATTTTTAATTGAAAAAAATCTAATACATAGGCTATTTCTTAATTAGAATTTTTTGTTTTGATTACATCTAGGCTATTTCTTTTTGTTTTTATCAAAAACACAATTTAAACATTTTTACTTCATTCAACAAGAAAAATGTATAGGCCTACATTGTGCCAACTGCCAAGTTATATAAAATAGTTTTCTTAGATTTATAAAATATTGTTTAGGTCAAGTTACTTATTTTTCATTGACTAAAATGATAAAATATAGATGTGAACATTACCTTAATTTTTTTTAGTTAGCCTAGATCAACAGAAATCTTTTTACAGTGTATAGCCTAATTAAATAATATTATATTTGATTTACAAGTATTATTTCTAGTCTGACAAAATATATATATTTTTTCTTATTTTTCACTAAGATGGTTGTGCCACAAGATAAATATTAAGCAAATAAAATATAATAATTTCTGTACCGTTATCAGCATACGTTGAGGTAAATTTAGCTGTTCCTGCGCCTTGCGGAGCTCTTGTCGCCTCTTCCAGCTGTGAGAAAATGCCCCGTTAATATTGCGACAGATTCCAAGAGCGCGATCAGTTTTTGTTTTCTCCTTTTGTAGAGAATAATTCACTGCCACATTCAAGTTATGGCCATAACAGTTCAGCCATGGCCATCCGAGCCTTCGTATGGCCGCAACAATATTGGCCCCGTTGTCAGTTGTAATGCATGAAATTTTACTCGGTTCTATGTCCCAATCTTGCATGGCATCTGACAGCGCCTCAGCCAGTACCTCTGCAGTGTGATTCTCCGGAATAAATGTTGTTTCCAGGCATTTTGCTTCGAGCTTCCAATCTTCCGAAATATAATGGACTGTCACAGACATATAGGGGGTCATGTTTATGCTTGACCACATGTCTGTGGTCAAAGCAACAAAGTTAGCAGCTTTCAGATCTTTAGCAATGATGTCCCTAGTTTCATTGTACAAGTTTGGGATAGCTGTTTCGGTGAAGTACTTGCGCCCAGGCAGCTCGTACTGTTTATCAAAGGTTTGGAGCAGGTCTTTAAAGCTTGCTTTCTCGACTGTATGATAGGAGACCATTTCCTTCGCAATGTACTTCGATACAGCTGCAGTGCACTGAGCCCACCTTTCACTGTTTCTTTTATACTTTGTGCTTTTTGAAAAAGCTCCGATGATTGATGGCTGACTTCGATCTTTGCTAATCGTGCCTTCTCTTGGCGCTAGTTTAGCAGCCTCAGCAGGGTGGCGGCCACGCAAATGTACATACATGTTTGTGGTTTGTGATCCTTTTACCGGCACAACCTTCGAGCAAAGTCTGCAAACTGCCTGCGTGACATCGGCGGGTTCACCTTTTTCATCTGGTGTAAACCCGAAATATTGCCAAATAGGCGATGTGGCATTTTTCTTTCCCACCAACTCCATCTTCCTTGTCAGAATGATAGACGATCCTCATTTCCCATGTGTCATTTCGCGTGATAATTATTAATTACGTTAATATTAAAATAAAAGTGTAAATTAAAAAGAAAAAGTAGACTAATAAGTAAATAAATGATCTTATAAATAAGCAAACAAATAAATAATCAAAAAATTGCCCCTCCCCCCGATACTATCGTGTATCGGCGATCTTACAGGCTGACGATAGGACGATATGACAATGGGCATTATCGCGCAACCCTACAATGCATAGTGGCTTAATGTATTACAACAGTGTTTTTAAAAGATTAAACACTTTATTGATGTAGTATAAAACCAAGCACATGTGGTCAGAACACAAACGAGTTGCAAGAAATGAAGTATTAAAAAAAACAGCTTTGAACATTCCCTATCCTGAAACAAACTGTGGGCTTCATGGTCTGAATTTATGTTGCTTGTAGAAGGAATGTCAGACAGGTCACAGTGTGTTTAAGACCCCTGAACGTTTGCAAAGCATTTGAGCAAATACAACACAGATCTCACTGGCATGTTCTTATCCCATTTTGAAATAGATCAAGAATATTACAAATATCACATGCAAGCTTATGCTGTTTGTTTACAACTTTCTATGTAACAGTACCCAGGATGAGCACAAGTTCCATCATAATGAACAGTACGGCAGTCATGTCCTCCCACCAAATTGTAATAAACAGTGTCATTATGCAACAATACGCCTGCGCTTGAGACTGGCATGAAAGTGCTTGTGGATTAGACGTATACGATGTTTAGTTTCTTGCATAGACCGTTTCCCTTTATAAGACCTCAATGTATTGCCAGGTGTCATGGGCATTGATTTTGACCTTCAAATGGTCATGGAACATTATCATAAATTTGATTTAATTATATATTTTTTTGTTCTTGCTTGTCTATGTAAGCTTTATAAATGTAATACCTTAAATAAAGTTAAATATTACTTTAAAAATATGTCTGCAGCAACTACCTGGTTCTATTTAGGTAGGCAATACCCACTTTTCACAATTCAATCAATTCCCAATGGATAAACTCAAGTGCTGCCCTACATTCCTTCTCACAGAATATGCTGATGTGTGTCACGATGTGAAAGCAAAGCTGGTTTTGATGTAGAAAAAAGGTCATGGTCAAACTGTTCACCCTTTGCCAGATGTTATAACACCATCTTTCTCCATTAGATTAATAAAAAAATCAACCAGTATTCTGACAAAATAGATATGTCAAGTTAAACGTGTTTTAATAATACCCCATTATAGTGTGAAAAATGTTATTTCCTGCTGCCATTGACATCACCGTTCAAGCCACTATATTTACATTCAATTATTTGGCAGATGCTTTTATGCAAAGCGACTTACAAAAAGGGCAACATAATTGAATTAAAGCACCAAACGAACAACATTATGGCAAGTCCTAGATAGTTAACAACTAGAGCATGGTTTGGGATTGTGTGAGTTCTTGTGCTGCCATTATGATCAAAGCAGTCTTGTCACTCTTATTTCCATTTTTTTCTTTAGTGTTTAGTAGTCGAATAGTGATTGACTCAAAAAATCTTAAACCCAAATAGCAGGCTATACAATGTATATGTGGCTGATTGATTTAAATTAATTAATTCACTGTAAAATAAAAACTGGTTATTTTATGTTTTTTCCGGCACCCCAGCTGTAACGACTGTTAAAATTATATAAATTTACCCTAAAATAATGGATGTTAAATTACAGAAATTTCCATAAATTTAAATTTCCGGTCAATTTCAGTTAATGTCTGTTATTTTAAAGTAAATTTATGTAATTTAATGGCCGCTATTTTACAGGGGCTTTTTCCAGTACCCCAGCTTTAGTGTATGTTGCTCCACCCTGGAATCAAATTTGCACCCTATAAAGGTAAGAAAGATAAGGACTTTTTTCATTCACTCAAACCAATATTTGTCACTTTTTGACACTTTCCCCCCTCAAGCATCGATACAACTGTTTACATACAAAGGACAGCCTTTTCATGACTATCTAAAGCAGTGAATGTGAGGCTCACGATTGGCTGTAGGTTGCTAAGCATTTTGTCATAACATTCTAACATTGCATTGTTTCACACAGCACGCTTGGGGTCAACAGTGCAAAAGTCACGCTAACGCTGCTCCAAAAAAAGAGTTTCATATTCATAACCTCAGGTAAAAAGCGCTGCTAACACTGTTTCTCAGTTTCAATCTGAAACATTCCTTTACCTGGGGTTAAAAGCAATGTTTACAATGATGATAACCTGTGGTTAAACACACTAAGAAAAGCCATTAAAAGTTGCTAATATATTAGCACTCAGGTTTTCTGCTAAAGATGATGCAAAATTAAATTTTGGAAGCTGTTTGGACAGAACTGCATGTAGATGTAGCGCAGGGGTGTCCAAACTTAGTCCTAGTGGGCCGTTGTCCTGTATATTTAAGTTCCAACCCCAATTAAAAACACCTGAACCAGCTAATCAAGCTCTTTCCAAATATACTAGAAACTTCAGGGGGGAGTGAAGGAAGTTGGAGCTAAACTATGCAGTATACTGTCATATTGGAGAAAAAAAAAAAAGTCGTCTCGTTTTTTATTTGCTGACTTTAGAATAAGATTCAAATCCCAGCTATTTTAAAGCCCACCGCAACATGACGTAGGAGTTCGGTCTCAGCCAGGTAATTAAAAATAATGCAAAAGTAACTCAAAGGTAAAGCAATGCATTACTTACCATAAAAAGTAACTAAGTAATGAAACGAGTTACTTTTTTGGGGAGTAACTAAATATTGTAATGCATTACTTTCAAAAGTAACTTTCCTCACCACTGGTCACTACAACTATACTGGTCACTACAACTAACTTTCCTCACCACTGGTCACTACAACTACACGAGTCCCGGTTTGTGGATGTTAGATCTGGTTTATTTTGTACAGTAGCATAATGGATAAAGCATTGTACAGTAGTACAACTTGCTAGCCACAAAATGGGCATTTTCAGCATTGTATAATAAATAATCTGATTTTGAGCTGAAACCTTTCAGACATCAAAGACTTAATTTACATGTTGTAAAAGGGGTAAAACAGGAGCTATTTAATAAAAGACAGTAGAAATACCAAAGATTTATTATTTGGAATGTAGAGTCACACTTCACAATAAGGTTTCATTAATTAATCTGTTTGTTACGTGAACAATACTTGTAGAGCATTTATTAAACATAGTTCAACATTTATCAATGTAATATTGAAATCCAAATCCATGCTTGTTAACATTAGTAATGCACTGATTTAACAGTGAACGACTGTATTGTCACTAACTAATGTTAACGAACATAATGTTATTGTTTGTTCATGTTAGCAAATGCATTAACCAGCATTATCTAATACAACCTTATCGTAAAGTGTGCATTATTCTTTTGTAAATTAGAGTGGTCAGAATCAAATCATTTGAAAGCTACTGCTCTAAAAGCTACAATGCAAGTAGATGTTCAATCATTTTTCTGTGAGTGTGATTTCAACAGGAGCATGTTTTGGGGCAAGAAAAGAGAGCCCCATTTATTGCAGGGAAAGCACTTCTGCTGAGCCCAAAAGGAGAATCATCACGGGTCTGTACGCACAGCTAACCTACGTCTCCTGGGAGGAAGAACAGCCAGATGCGATTTACAACATAATTCAATTGCATACTGTATTTTAGGTCACAAAGGGCGATTAAACTCATTCCTCAACATGGATGGCCCTCTCATGTCTCTCCTGCACAAATCTGTCTCAGTTTCGGCTTTTACTATCCATTTCTAAAGTGAAACCATGATGTGTATCTACCGAACAATGTACCATTTTCCTCAGACAGTGTAGAGGCGATGAAGAAGGAGGGAAAATGGAGTGTGTCCCAGCACCAGGCCACAATGTCAGAACAATCGTAAAAAAAAAGAAAAGCTCACCACCTGCGGGTCTATTCAACTTCCTTACAAAGACCAGCTCTACAACAACTAAGATAGAATAAACTCACTTCCTCATTCTCTTCCGTCCACTCATGTTCAGACAAGTATGATGCGAGCAGAATTCAGTTATTCGCAGAGGTCAGACGGAAATGCTGAGTTGGTCAGCAAATTGAGTTAAGGAACATGATGTATGTGATGCAAGCGTGTCTGTGTGAGGGAGGCAGGGAATTGGACTGCGCCACAGATTTTCTTCTACGGAGGTGGAGGAGATGTCAACCTCCGCGTCTGTAGCGCTGGAAAAAGAACAGTCCACAAAGCTCAAATTGGATCAAATTATAAAATGGCTTTGACGTCACTGAAGTGCTTTCTTTCAAAGAGAAAAACCTCTGGTCTCCCTGCTAGAGCCTTTCAAATATTACTGAATGGGAAAAATTGAAAAGAATCACAGACGGGTTGACAATTCATGCCGAGACCAAAACAAATATTTACTGGTTTGAAAGGAATGGTATAACTTGGTATAACAGAGGGGGAAACACATCCTTTAATTGCTCTGGTACAACTCTAAACTCATTTTTAAATGAATGAAACTAAATTGACGTCATTGTGGTTATTTGTATAATGAAAATGATTGGTCAAGTATTGAAAGTTTAAAGATAACACTGTTATCACAGCAAAAGTGACATTTTCTGAAATAACAGCGCAATCATAACCATGTCATATTTACCATTTTATGGTGTATATTATATAACAAGCTACTAGTGAGCAGTGTTGGAAAGAGTGCTGAATAATCATACTTAAGTAAAAGTACCATTACTTGCCTAAAAACGTAGTGCAAGTGGAGTAAAAGTATGTTGTGAATATTACTCAAAGTATGAGTAAAAAGACCTTTCAAAAGTACTCAAGAGTATTATGCTGTAAACAGCTGATGCATTTACATGTAATTTGTGAATGTGTTAACGAAACATTCTGTAGTGCATCTAGGTATTACCCAGCAGGCACATCAAATCATAAGATGCTATTATTAGGTTAGATTTAGGTTGTGATGTCAGATGACCAAAATTCAATGTTTATCCAGCGTCTAAGGACAATGCTATTTTGATGTCCAATAATGACAAATGATGTTGATTTTTGGTTGATTTTAGGTTGCGTTAGAAACGCACCAAAAGCCAAGGTCGAGCCAACATCTTAAACCAACATCATGTCAAATACTAACATTTGTTCGACAGGTATGGCAGCCAAAATCCAACGTCTGATAGACGTCATTGTGGTAATGTCCACACAACGTCAAGCTGTAACATCAGCTGTTGGTATTTGGTTGATTTTAGGTTGGCCGTTGGACACTGACATCGGCCTCACATTGGGTTCTGAGGTCAACCCGATTTCATTTCCAAACAAAATGCAACATCCCCATGATACGGAGTACAATTTTTGACACTTTTTTCATCTACACAACACATTTAAATCCCAGAGCTACACAGTGGTGTCAATACGGAGTTAATGTTTTAGAACAAATTCAAGTAAGCCAATAAATGATTCAACTAATTTATAAAGATAAGCGTGCTGTTTTGAATACGTTTTAAATCAGTCATCTTAAATAAGACAATTTGAAGAATCGCAAGGCCATTGCCTATAACCAGTTTAAATGTCATACTGGCTCCACAGTTAATTAAAGTGATAAGCAGAACACTTCTAGCAGCTACTTTCAGATGGGTCAGCTTTTACTACACAGAGTCGTAGTTCTCTGAACAGCTACACAAAACAATTTACTCTTCTTCTGTTGCGACTGAGGTTCAATTCCCGGTCCCAGCAGAAATTGAAGATGGGGGAATGAATGAAACACACTCTCTATATTTAGATACCTAGCTAAGGTGCCCCTGGAGCAAAGCACATAATCCCTAATTGCTCCCCAGTCGGGCGCTGGAAGCAATAACTGCAGACTAATTTTTGAGGACCAATTTCGGGCATGGGTAATAGGGGTGTCAAAATTCGTTGTTTCCTTGGTGCACCACGAGACAGACGGGGACAATTCGGTATCGGTTCAGTAATAGATCCTAACCGGTTATTACATACTCACGTCATTTATCTTATCTGTGTTAGATGGCGGTAGCTTACTATGGCGAGGGAGGCGAGCATGAGTAATTAAAACACTTCAGTTTTCTTCTCCGCGTCTATCAAGGATCAGCTGTGATCGCTGCTGTCTTTTTTCAGTGTTACTCATCGGTGAACAGCCAATCACAGCCCTTTCTGTAAAAATCATATCAATTTCAATTGAAATCAATCATAGGACTGTAGAAACTATCTTGACAACGTTTAGAAAGCGAGCTGAATATTTACACTTTTGCTATAAATGCTCAAAAATATAAAATTGTGCATTGAAAGCATTGTCAATGCACCGTTATGCACCGAGATATCAAGTTGAACCGAACCGATGACATGATAATCGTAACCAAACCATGAGACCAGTGTAGGTTCACACCTCTAATGGTTAACCATACCTGCCAATACTCACTTCACTTCACATTTACTACTGATCAAAGACCCGTTCCTCCCTAAAAAGTTGTTTTTATAAATCACAATTACAGTTTAATTGTAATATGTTGTGTCATATTTATTTTCATATTAAAATCCATGAGAACCCTAAACCATCAAAGAAACCAGCAGTACGGCAAAACTAAAAGCTACTCCATATGGCTTTGTAAACAATACAATTGTGATAAATGTTACTAAATATATACTATTAAAAGAAAGGTATTTCTTTTTCTTTATTTTCCATCTTGCCTTTATTGGGATAGGAGGACAGTTTTAGACAAAAAGCGAAGCTTTAAAGAAGGAGAGGAGGGAAAGGATCTGGAATTGTCAATGAGCCGGGACTCGAACTCAGGATGCCTAAAGCACAATGGCGCAATATGTCGACACGTATTCCAAAGAAGCTATTGGCTCTGATGAAACAAATGTATTTCTTTGGACATTAAGTGAAGCTTTCTAACAGTGCAAAGGATACCATAGACTTGACTAAACAATTAAACTATCTGAATATTATTTTGGAAAACTGTTAAAATGTCCAAACTAGTAACTTGGATTTGACTTGCTAAGAATTATACAGAGTTGCCTTACAGTCTGAAATCGAAAACACTTCTTTGGAATTGCTCATTGTTGAATTCTCATTGTTGAATTAAACTTGTTTCGAACTGATAAAACTGTAAACTTTTACTGACAATTACTTCAACTATTTTGCATGTTGACCTTTATAAAAGCCGTTTAAACATGGTATGTTTTCATATAAATCCACATTATTACATGTTAGTTGCCTATAAAAATAACAAATACTTCCACCAATCAGCAGTTGTGCTTTGCTTTCCCCTGTGATCCACTGCATAAAATCCTAGGAAGTGGAAAGCGTGTGACAGGCATCAGTGCCGAAGTGATGGCTGCCACTGAGCGTGTATAATTTATAGTCACAGTTTGTCCTCCTTGATCACAGTTTCTGTACATCTGAATGGAGCGCAGTGCTGCGGTAGCGGACGGAGAGACTGACAGGCGAGTGGGAGACGCCATCAGCATGACAGTTAGATCATAGAGGAAAGTGCAGCAAACAAGATATGTAACCTCAGAACAGGATGATAAAACAGACGCGCTCGCTTTTAAAAAGGCACAACTGGATGACTGACTCGAGAGGGGGGATGACATCATCCTGCGTCACAAGACAACTCGCACACCCCCCTACCTCAAAAGTGAGTCACTGCTGTTCCTGACAAAACTCGCGCACAGTCAGCAAAGCAACAGCAGAGAGAGTAAGAGAGAGAGAGAAAGAGATAAAGAGAGAGAGAGATTTCTGAATTTGAATAGAACTTTAATTACAATTTAAGCTTTTGTCCCTTAAATTACATAATCGTATAAACTGTAAAAAATAAAAAAATAAAATGCTGATTCCAGACAAATCACTAAAATTTACTTAATTGTTTTTACAATTTTAAATAGACTAAACATAAAAAAAATTAAGTTGTCAACCAAAATCTTAATTGTATTGTTTCAACTAATTTAGATAAGTTGTTCTCAAGCAGCAAGTCATTTTTGAGTGTATAAACTACCGAAGACAGACTCCATTACGTTAAAAAGTTCAATTAAATTAAATTAAAAACAAATAAATAAATAAACAGCCGATAAACAAAGATTTCTAATGAACCCGTGTTTATTACAATCAAGATTTATTACAATGTTAACTTCACACAGACAATTCTTCACTGTGCAATTAAAATTGAAAGTCTCAGTGTCTTTAACCAGTTGGTTTATTTCACATAAACCCTTATCTTATTAATCCCTTTAAAAATTTACTTCATCAGTTGACCCTGTATCTTTTATTTTACCTTTACGTCATAGCCAAAATACCATTTATGGTTGTCCAACTAAATAATTAACATGAGGTTGCTTTCTCTTTTTGTTATACTTGGGACTGTAAATATAAAGTACAGGTAAGAAAACCTCTTCCAACATTCTGCACCATTGTTCTAGATGAGATAGCAAAGCTTTAAGCTTTTTACCAAAGTAAAAGGCAAGAACTCTTGGAGAGGAAGGAGCGAAAGAGGAGTTTTGTGCCTCCAGAATGCAGAGGGTTGGGAATTTTACAGAACTGAATCTGCATAGCTTTCAGGAAAAAAAAGATAAGGTTTGAAAACTTAAAATGCTTTTGTGACCCTGGACTAGGGCTGGGCCATATTGCAAAATAATTGTCACAAAAATTGTGTTTAATATCATTTGATATCAAAAATCATTGAATACTTTTAACAATATATTCAGGAATATTAGAATTTTTTTTTATTTAACCACTTTATTTTAATTTACCAACATTACTAAGCAAAAACAGTTTTAATAGTCAAAAACAAAAATATTTCAACAAAATATTTCATCTCTTTATAATAAAACAAACATAAGTGTTAAAGAATCTCTTAAAAATAAAATGTAAAGTGTGTATAATAGTAAAGCATAAATACTGAACAATCAAAGCAAATGTTAAAGTGTGAATATTAATGATACAGTAAACCTCAAACTCTGTCAACAAAACAAATTATGATTATCAAATCTGAGTTTTCAAGTAGGGAAATAACCATCATTATTCAAATACATACTGCAACATTACAAATTGTGAAGTTGAACGACTGCATTACCCCCCATGCTAAAAAATCTTTCAGATGGGGTACTGGTGGTAGAAAAGAAACCAAAAAGCCACTGTCAACATTCTTACATCCTTTTTTATTTACAATCTCGTGTTATTATTTTAACTTGAAGTGACAAGTGAGAGCGTGTGGATTTCTTGACCATTTACAATGGACTTTGCGCTACGTGCTCCCCTGGCGTCTCTAGTAACTAGGTGACCATCAACCATTTTCTCTGAGGATGACAAACGCACATTGCTGCAGCTGCGAATGTCATGAATAAATAAATCTAAATAAGTAAACGAATAAGTAAATCTGCCAGTAGGTGGCAGCAAATCCCTGGTCTTATGAGTGATTACCTGAATTATTTATTGAAGTGATTCATTCAAAACTGCCATATTAAAAAGCAGGGCTATTTTTATTATAAGCACTTGAGCACTTGAGATTCGTTGCTTATTCCTGTTGTGCCATAGATAATACTGAACAGTGATCCCAAAACTGTGGTATATACTGAACCGTGACTTCAATATAACATTACACCCCTATTCAAAAGTGACAAATCAAAAAAATTACAGTGAGAAGTCAAACAGTCATTTTACACCGAAAAGTTCCCATATTATACAATATCTGATTTTGCAATTGTCCTTACGAGCGCATCCATAAATTAACTCAAAAAATAAATTGATTCTGACATGTTCTGCTTTGGCTTTTTTGGAACTGATGGCTAATCAGGAACAAAATCAAAAACAAATGTTGAACTGAAAATCAACATTGCGTCCTTGATTAGTCATTGGTGGGCATTAACATGTGATTCTTTCTTTAAGTGAGTGTCTTATGTCAGTTTACACATCTTTATAACAAATCTCATATTTATAATACACATGGTTATGATTATTATACACCCATAATGCTAGCTTGTTCATTCACGATCAATTCATTTTTATTGAACATGCCTTCAAAGAGCTCAGTTGGAAGGGAAAGAGGATTGGTTCATAGTTTTGACGCCACCCAAAATGTTAGAATTAAAATGTTTTAATTAACCTAAGCCATTGCATATCTAATGCAGACCTGCTTTATTCAGTTGTTTGTAATTGGTCCCAAATTAAAGAGCTGAAATAAGTTTGAGTTTGCGAAAGAAAGAAAATCATACAGGTTTGTGTCTTCAAGCACTCAAGTTTGAATTCACAAACATTTATAAAGTATCTAAAGATGATTGCATTGGCCCTCTTTTTATATAAAAGATAGGATTAGTCAATAATTTATTGCGTACTGCTGCTGTTGCCTTTGTCAAAAGTGTATAATGATTTTAACGTATTTGTATTGCATAAAAGCTGACCCTTAAATGCAGTGAAGCATTGCCTGTCAGAAACCGTTGCTTAGTGTTGTGTATTTTCTGAATGAGCAAGGCTGGTCAGTAAATGGCTAATTCAAGTCCTTCTTATTTAATCAACTGGTCAAACCAGACCATAAACAACTTGAATCAGCTTATGATTCAGTATTATTTAAAAAATAATTTAGTTCTTGCAAGCACTAAAACACAGGCATGGTAAAACTATAAATGCAATTGCTAAAGGGGACCTATTATGCCCCTTTTTCTAGAAGATATTAAATAAGTTTTGGATTTTTTTTATGGAATTTGTATGTGAAGTGTCCGCTCAAAATACACAACAAATATGTTATAAAGCTCTTTAAGATCTGCCCCATTTCACCCTCTGAAGACATGTACAAAGATAGAATGTTAATCAAAGTGTTTCTGCAGACTGTTTTTTTTTATTTTTATCAAATGTAATTATAAAAAAGAATTAATTAAGGTTTATCATTCGAGGTGGGCTATATTCACACACTGCTGCCAACCAACTGTGTAAACCCCCTTTTCTATTTTAATAATAAAGTAACAACTGTGTTTTTAGACTACAGTCTATTGAAAACAAACTAAATTAGCACTGCACAATATTGGAAAAATTGGATCGTGAGATTCTAAAGATTTAATTAATTTAGATTGACTGGGATGATCAAGTTTTTTTCTATGTAGTGCATCTGCATAAAATATGATAATTACAAGCACATACAAATGTTGTGTAAAAAAGTGTTCAACTTCCATATTTGAGTAAATCAAACATAAAATAACATGGTCATCATTGTATAAATAATTTATTCAATAATATCTTTATCTTTTAATCTTTAAAAAAAATGTAATCGTGCAATGTGACTATTGTGGATCCACACAATGCAATTTCGATGCTTAAACAAAATGTTATTTTCACATGACATCATTGATGACGTGTGGAATTCAGATGTAGGGCAGGAAGTGAAATAGGAATCGTTATCAGAACATCAAAATGTTTCTGTTTTATGTTGTTTCTAATGGTTTAAATCAGCCAAAATAAGAAATGCCGAACAGCTTTAATAGACTTCCAAAAGTCAATAATTTTATAAATAACTGTATTTTTGTTCATAAAGCGGAGAATATTCAAGAAACTGGCTAAAAAACAGAATAAAGAGTGGCATGTAATAAACGTTTTTAGTACATCCATGTGTAAAAAATTTTTTGAATGCGATAATTCGTTTGACAGCAAAAATAAAGATTATATACAGGCCTAGCTATGTGTATAAAGATGCTAATGTGTTATATAAAAATCAGACACAAGCACCACTACACTTATACAAAATCCAGGGGCCTCAAGTACGAAGACTTGCGTTGAAATCATACTAAAATATTGCGTACACACAAAGCTGTAAATGTGGGTACGCAGTAAAAAATTCAGATGTATGAAACACTGCGTACGCAGTATGCCACGCATATTCTCTTTGTACATCCGACTGAACGTGAAACTGAGCGAAACATGCACGAGCGCAAAACCCCTCCCTGCCTCCTCTCCTGTATAAATATGCCAATGATTCTACTTTGGCAAAACCCAACAAAAAAGCAATGGCAAAAGCAAGCAGAAAGAGAAACTTTCAACAGAATGTGAATTGGAGGTGCTGCTTTCAGAGGTAGATTGGAGAAAAGCGGTGTTATTTGCAAGTTTGTCATTCGGAATTAATAACTAAAGATAAAAATAGAGTGGGAGAATTTAGCTAATGCAGTAAGCACAGTTGGGTCTGAACATCGCACTGATTGGATTAAAAAAGAAATAGGGTGATTTATAGGTCTAAAATTTTGCAGTGTCTTTAACAGCGTGAGTGGCGTTGCTCGTAAATTGCATGGTACCATGTTTTGAAACGTTTGAGCATGAACTCGGTTCGAATCCAGGGCCTGATAAACTCATTCTTCCCCCACATATTTGACATATTTGTTGCTACAATTAAATGAAATTTCACATGTCAAATAGTACAATTGTCGCACGTACATTTTAAAATAAAAGTCCGATATAAGAAAAATAAGTTAAAAATTAAACTTTTGTTGCTTTTTTCATCACACTATATTTCTATGCTATATGCTTCCAAACACTATAGTATTTTTTACATGTAACGTAATCTATCACCTCCATTACAGGCAAATATATTTTAGTTCAGTAGATAACTCAGCCCTCTATATGATATAAGGATCGTAACCAACATATTTGGATATTTTGTATTTATATCTGCTTTCTAAAATGGTATAAATCGCAAAAATACAGACATTCCTGTCTCCCATTCAGTTTTTTATAGCACATCTAAATTTCACGTGTCACTAGGACCATGTGATTGAAAACCACCTATATTGTACAGCCCTACTTCAAATACATACTAAAATAACAGTTTGATATTTGATAATAATAATTACAATAATAATAAGTAGCATGTTTACTTTCTTTGTTTGTCTTGACAGTAGATTGTTCATCTACTGTACAATATTACACCTTTTATCTGGTGCATTAATCACTCACTTTCTCTTGCTAATACTGTAACACATCTAGCTTGTCCAACAAAACCTCTTACTTTTTCCCGAGATTATAGCGACACCTCTTTCACAGCAAGATTTAATGACATTTAGGCTGATTTTCCTCTCAAAAATTCAGTTTTAAATCATTCCTTTCCTAGAGGCCCCAAAACAAAACATATTTTGAATGTCTCCTGTAACTTATTTTAAGCTTACAGTTACTTAGATACAGACCTTGTGGCAGCTTGACCCAGTTTTCAGTATTTGCACCATTCCTGACAGTATTGCTGTGTAGTAAAAATAAAAAATACATCATCTGGAACACTAGTTTTGCCAAATATGTTTTATAGATCACCTTTAAAACCTCAGTTCTGCGGCCGTAAATGTCTGTACTTAGTCAATTTCTTTTTTCATAGATGTTTACCACAGCGTATGTAAACAGCATGATGCAACACAACAAAACTAGAGCGTTCTGATGGTGCGCATGCAGTTTAGAGACAGCTTTGTAACAGGAGAATGGCCTAGTTTTGCCACACCTCGTCTGTCTACATGTAAGAGCACCGTTTGTGTGTATAATTCATATTTGCTTCTTGTTCCATTAATTCTTACATGTACACCGATGAACATATGTCCAACTAAGCATATTATTGATTGACAAAAGTATACTGATAGCCTACATTTAGCATAGACAGTTCATTTATTATGCAGGAAAAAAAAATAGCATGAAACAGGATACTGCCTGTACACACTGACGACACTAAGCGCCCAATGAACTGTGGATTCACAGATGCCCACAACAAAAGCAGACCCTGATGGGACGGGGTCTACTCCCCAAGCACCACATTTAAACATTCAGATCTACCACTGTGAGCTTTGGGAACAGATTTAACTCCCAATGAGAAACTGCTAACAGGTAGTGTTAATGTCTGGCAATAATTTACTGAAATAGAAATATTAAAGCAAATTGTTAATACAAAAAATAAACATAAAAATTAAAACTGCACAACATTTCCAAGGAGAATGGAATTCTTTTTCAACTTATTCAAGAGATGCAAGTTTTTCATTTTTAATTTGACCTTATGTCTGTTAACTATAACTAGTTATGCAAGTTAAATAAATTTTTATAATAGTTACTTTTACATTTAAAAGTTTATCTTCTCTGAGAACAGACTTAAAAATCTTGTTAGCGATTACAAAATCCTTTCTCTGTTTGTTCACTTTAAAAGCATCTTAACTTAAAAGTCATATAAAGCTACTGGTCATTCAAAAAAAACAACAACAATGTGAGTTTGTTTCATTTCTGAGGCTGCATCCTCTGAAGAATGCATTTATGAAGCCAATAATTTGCCAAAACAATCTGAAATTGAATTGTGCTTATTTGAACTATTAACATTTGAAATTTAATAAAACTAAATATTATGTGCCAAATTTTAATTTGACTTTCTTAACTTGAATATTGAACATCATCTACTCTTCCCTGATGACCCCTGACCCACTCTCTGTGCAATCTGAATTTAACAATCTGAATTTCTGGCTTTGAATTTTAGAATTTTGAATTTGATGTTCTGAATTTCTTCAACTAGAAAACTTGAAACTGTATTTTTACAAACTGGATATTTGCAATCTATTAAATCAGAACAAAAAAAATCTGAAGTTTGAAAATACATCTATAAAACTCTGACTCTGACAGTTGTCTTAAATTTCAGATGATCAATATTCAAGTTAAGAAATTTAAATGCTTTAATCAAATGGCATATAATATTCAATATTTTAAAATTACAATTGTTAATAATTCAAATAAACAATTCAAATTCAGATTGTTTTGGCATATTATTAGCTCCATATGCATTTGAAGGGTGCTGTATTATGGAAGATTGTATTATGTATATTACTGTATTATGGTCTCCTTTTTCAAAAATTCAAAGGCTCCTTCAAATGTAGCCTCCATTACATGGGAAACGAAGGATGCATTTAAAGGATACAACTGGTGGATCCTTTGCAACCTTGCGCACTGATAACGGCAGGACGTTTTAAATGTATGAATTAGGCTTAATTTTACTTGGATATTTTAACACGTTATTAAATAAAATATTACATGTCTTACTAATAAGCGATTTTATAGACCGTTTACATTTTTATGCGTTCATGTGCAGATCAAAGGAAATATATTTAAAGCTTTGTAAACCTTGTTTTGCCTTCATATCACTTAAAATAAGTCAACATTGAAGGTGACAAGATTCATTCTCTGTATCTAGATTGTCTCATTTCAAAACACTCGGTTTGGCCTGGGTGGACTTCGAAGAACTCACCTTTGAAGTCTGCATCCTTAGAGGATGCACAGGCCCGTAGCCAGCTTGGTGAAATGGGTGATTCTTCTTTTTTTAAAAAGTGGACCTTTCTGCAATTATACGCCTCATTTTCTATTTAAGTCTATGTAAATACTGCATTTGATAGACATTTTAAGCACTACTCTGAATTAGCTTGTCAGATGGTCATCATAACCACACTTTTTCACAAATTTAGCCAAAAAGAGTATTCATTCATTCAATTATTTTCTTTTCAGGTCTAGTACCTTTATTAATCTGGGCTCGCAAAAGCAGAATGAACCACCAACTCAACAAGCATATGCTTTATGCAGTGGATGCACTTCCAGCTGCAACCCATCACTGGGAAACATCCATACACACTCATTCACACACATACACTACGGACTATACCACATGTCTTTGGATTTGTGGGGGAAACCAGAGCACCCGAAGGAAACCCAAGCAAACACGGGAAGAACATACAAACTCCACACAGAAATGCCAACTGACCCAGCCGAGGCTTGAACGTGCTACCCACTGTGCCACCATGCAGCCCAAAAGAGTATTCAAATCAATTTTATTATGGTATGCTTTTGGTGCTTCACATCTTTCAATTGGTCTTTTTTGTCAAGAATAAGGTCTGAGATTTAGAAAAAAAAGTTACTTGTAAACTGTTTTCTTAACAATACAGTAGCAAAAGATGACTTCTCCTACATTAGATTACACAACTGGATGTTGGCCTCATGAAAAATATTTGTTAGCATTGGCCAAAACTGATTAGCTAAAGTCGACAGAGGATTTTACTCGGTCTTAAAGCATTTTTGATGGGTTATTTTCACCATGATGGCATAGCAGCCAAAACAGGATCAATGAGCTCATGTATGGGACAAATTCTGGACCTTTGTCAGTGAGGGGTGGGTCTTCCGAACCACCTGAATCCCCCCTGGCTTTGAGCATGATGCAGCCTCCGAAATGAGACACAGCATTTGTTATGTCTGGCTTCATGGTTTTTATATTTCAAAACAGGAAATTTAACTTGAATTCGATCTAATGATGAACTTTAAAGATAAATAAATATCTAAATAAATAAATAAATATTTTTACTGTACGATTAACATGACATCAATCTTACAAAATTAACCTTGTTATCCCCTATCCAGAAAAGTAAACCCCCAGACTAAATAATGAAACTGTTGTTTCTGCGAGCCTTTTTCAAAGTACTTTTTTAAAAGATACAAGTGATATAACTGATATAGAACATGTCAAATAATAAAATATGCCTACTATCAAACATAGATACAATTACAATGACTAAACAGAGTAAGATACACAGGATGAATGAAAAGATCATCCTGAAGGCATGTGAGGACAATGTAAATCTACTAAAACATGCCTGTGCATAAAGAGTGTGTGATCAGCCTGTCAGAGAAAATGACAGAGCTTGTGTTTAGAAAGTGCACCGCACACTTGAATGAATGAATAATTAAGTAAAAGAGCTGTGAGTCACTGGTCTCTCTGACATAATCAGTCTGGTTTGCTTTATATTAGAGCTGTTTTGGACTGAACATTTGAAATGCATTCACTGGATCAGTGGACACTAAACCTTCCTGGAATTTAATGACTAAAAATGATCTGATCAGAAGCAGAGAAGCCAAACTTGATTAAAAGTGCCCTTATTATGGATTATAAAGCATTTATATTTAAGACTGGCAGAATTCCCCAACAACAGGATCACATGTATGCAAGGTCAAAAAATACATTTGTTTTTACCATATTTGTTCAATAATTCATTCAGCAAATTAAACTCTATTTTGCATGACATTAATCTGTCGTGATTGGTCAGATCACCCAGCCTGTTGTGATGAGTCTAACTGTGTGCAGCACATGTTCGAAACAAAACACCATTAATATGGCATATCATAATGTCAAATTTAAGACTTTTTAAGACCTTTTTAAGAACATTAAGTATAAAATTTAAGACCTATAAATTCAATTTCAAAAACACGCACACACATAAAGAGAAAATGCAAAATCACAAAATTAGTGGTAAAATAAATGTATTCAAATTGAACAGCACTAAAGACAGGTTAGATGCACTATTAAACTAAAGAAAAAGCAAACAAACATCTTAAGGCTGGTTTATACTTTCGCCTGGTGGCTCATCGCGCACCTCACGAAATGGACGAGGCTTTTATATTTGACACGTTCACCATTGAGATTTTCTTTAAATGACAAGGGGTGGTCAAAAGTAACAGACAAATTCAATCAGTCGGACAAACAGAGACGTGGAAAGTTTTCGGAAGTAGGACAAATCATTAATATAATTGAACATTTTTAAACTAATTGTTTTAAATTATTTTTTTATTTATTATTATAGATAGATTTTTTATAACCATTTTTTTATCTAAATGATGCATCACTTGCTTTTGTTCATATCCAAGACAGTTCTACCTATTACTGTAAAATATTAATGGCAACAGAACTTGGGTTGCTCTACAATTATATATTTTTTGTTATGGCAAGAATAAAAACAAAAAAGTACACTCACTAAAAATACTGACGTTTCTTTTCTATTTTATTTTGCCCACTCAACATCAACATTACAGTCTGGCTAGTTTCTCTCCTCTACTTAAAAGCTAAAAAGGCAATAATGGTCCAACATTGCTGACCATTATCACCAATAAAGCCTAGAGAAACAGGGCATCAGTATATTGTAAACTGATAGGTTCATATATTCCCTTCCAGTTACAGTTGAAGTCTGAAGACTCCACTTTTGCCATGGTCTTTTTTTGTTGTTGTTGTTGTTGTTTTAATAAACTTATTCCTCTGGTTTTTCCAAACCTTTACAAAAACTTTCCACATTTCCTACTGCTGTTGCAGTTTCTAGCCAAGAATTATTGGTCATCTGGTTCTCCATATAATCAGGCATGGACGCATCGTTAAGATGTCTGTACAGTCACATTTCATATTCAACTCAATTCAAACGTGACGCAGCGCAAACTGTTCACTCGAGTCTCAAAACATTTTGTGAGCACCGCCAGCCGAAATCATGTCGCGCACACCCAAAGCGAACCTGAGGCTAGTGCAAGGTTGTCTTATTTGTAGTTGTAATACCACAAATTACAATTGGACTAGTAAAATAAAGAACTACAACACCACGAAAACATGTAAAATGAGCATTAGATATACCGTTACATGGACATCGGAAAAATAAGACCTGTGCAAAATGTTTAAGACCTAGAACAGCGAATTTAAGACTTTTTAAGGCCTTAAATTTCAATTTTTTTAATTTTACACTTTTTAAGACCCCGCGGAAACCCTGCATGTATATAAAACATTTTAAACAGTGTATGAAAAGACAACATGGCTTCAATTTTATCTTATTATTTAAAATCAGAATGCAAATGCCAAACATGACTAGAGTTGGACCTCTCAATAAGAAGTGTCAGTATTGTTTATGCCACTTTGACAAATACAGTGCTTGCATGACTTAATGTACATTAAATTATTATAATATTAATGGTGCTATATTCTGTTCAACTAATAAAAGACTAAGAGAGGAAATAAGATGTTTTATGCCAATGCTAGCAAACCTAGCCCACAGCTTGATGGTAAACAACCAAGCAGTAATGATATTTGCATTAGCCCATTACAAGAAGATATTGAAAAAGCATTGCAGATTGTACAGCAGCAAAATCCCCTATTCTTTGCATAACATCAAGTAACATCAACGGCAATTATTGTCTATTCATCCACACATTTCTAGACAATTGCAGATGAACAGATATTGCTGGTTAACCTGAGATCTACAAGCTGTGTGGAGCAACCACAACACACAACTATATACACAATTTGCATAATACAGTGAGTATGAATTAAATCGACTAAAAAACACTTACAGGTTGTGATCCATGGGAAGCAGCAACGGCTACAAATAAACTGAGTAGTGATTCTTTTTTAAAGGTGCCCTATAATGAAAAAATCTATACTAAGGTATAGTAAAATAATAAAAGATCAAAATATGAAAACGGCGAAACTGTGAGAATCAGACACCACTGTTTCCTCGTTCTCAAAACTCTGGTGGACAATGAACCAATCAGAAGACAAAACAATCTGTGACGAGACTAACGAGCCATGCTGCATTTGCATATATGCCTACTTTAGGTCATTCATCCAGACCCGGCAAGCAGCTACGTCATCAAGAGGGCACCAACACAATATGCAGCTCTGAGAACATAAAAAAAATTTTATATGCACGTCTCAGGTTGCGTTTGATAAAGAAAACATTTTCTAGTGATACAACAATGATACTTTTCCTTCTTTTGTAATTTTAAGCATATATTTAACTTAGTATGTATGTGGAGCTTTTATTTTGTAAATGTGAGCCCCAAATTGTTTACTACTCGTTAATGGGCAACAACAGCACGAGGCATAACTCACTTCAGAATGCAAAATTTACAGATTACACATCTATCCATCTTTAGTCTGAAGAGGTATAAGGTATGTTTAGTTACATCTTTTGTTCATTTATCGTGTTTGTTGTGAAATTTGATGCGTATGTTTTAACAAACACACATAGACTGCTGTATTGTGTCAAATCACTCAGCTGACCTGTCATATGTTCATATGTTTGTGCAGAGATTGACACTTAGGCCCAGTCCCAATTCTCCCCCTTAGCCCTTACCCCTACCCCTCGTTTTGTGCATTCCCATGAAGGGGTAGGGGTCTCAATTCTCTATACTCTTTAGCTTGAAGACGTAGGGCTAAGGAGAAAGGGTGAATAGCCCTCAGAACGGAGATTTTTCAGGACCACATTCGAAACCAAGGAGTTAGAAAATTTTCCAGAATACACAACCCACAACTGCAGGATAGTTACACCCGGAAGTCAGGAGATCCACAAATGAGTACTTTTTTTACAACAAACAAGTGCATGTTTTGATACATTCATAACCACGTTTTTATTTTACGTCATGCTTAAAAAAAAAAAACACATAAATAAAACCCACTAAATTTCGCAATCTATAATCCATAATCATAACTCCTGTATAGCAGACCCACAACATTCTGACATTTGACGGCACTCAAATACCCTCTCAGAAAAGTCTGGGTGCTGGGAATGGGCTTTTAATAGTGTCTGCTATAAGGTTAATGTTGTTTTTGCTGTGTTTACGTAAATGAATGTGGCCATTGTGTAAATGCGCAGTACAATTATGATCCTATTGCAACATCAGATCATTATGACAACATAATATATCCCTTCAGGTGATTTCTTGATTTCATTTCTTGAAAAAATAAAACAACTGAAATCACTACAGCCATCGCGGCCGTCTAATCTCATATGAAGATGTGTGCAGGTGCTGTAGTGCTGTCCCAATTCTGAGGGGTAAATTTTGAAGGTAGGGGTACAAAAATAGAATTGGGATTTGGCCTTAGTCCTGGCTGTTTTCTTTGACAATTTAGCTTCAAAATACAACGCAATACATCTCTATCACTCTCTTTTGTCAAGTTTAATTATGATTTAGCCTTTATCCACAACAGATCTGGTGAGCAAAATAGGTTACCGTTACTCTGATTGGGTTTACATTTGTCCGTGCTCTATGTGTTTGTCTATAAGAGAGGAACATCACACCTGAGCTCATTAATATTCACGACACAAACCATATATGGTCAATCATGAACCTTTTGATTCTAGGAGTATTTTATGGAGTAATACAGAAGCTTATTTAACCAATTATGGAGATTTTTACTATGTGGATATCAGAGAACAATTTTACTTATTAAACCAATGCAGTATATGACACCTTTAATAACAACCAACCAGCAAATATCGTGTTGTTGGCATGGTTGATACAACAGTCATCAGTAAAATGACAGAAACAGAGCAAAAGGTTGGGGATGTACTGAAATGAAAGTGAACATTTTTAAGTTTTCCAACTGTGCAATGTTACACTTTTAAATCAACATGAAACATGTCCATTTTAAAAACTACTAATTTTAATGACTCAGAGTCCACTCTTTCTTTTGAGAGACCTTAAGTTTACACATCGTGTACTTTCAGATTTAAAGCTCAGCAGGTTATTTCCATCCACTTGAAAATCATTTTTAAAAATCCCTATTAGGAGCTCTTTGAAGTAGGGCTGCATTATATTAGAATAAATTT